>NC_133793.1:12795838-12850937 GCF_003597395.2 Chelonoidis abingdonii
AGGACGAGGCCGGTGTGGCTCCCCTCCTCCACAGGGAGGGTCGAGCCCCGGCTTCCCTCCTCACACTGTCCCAAAGTATAGTGCAGCTATGCTTTGCCAAGCACCACCCCAGAGGTGGCTGCATTTCCATGTGGTAGTTCCCAAGCACTCCTGCCCAGCCTGGGTGGATGGCCGGGATGCTGGTGGTTTCAAAGGAGCCCAGTGCCCTCCGTTGGCCCACGTATCTGGCTGCTGGTGAAGTCATAAGGAGATGGGAGCAGGTGAAGGAGAGAGAGGGGTTTCCCAGCAGCGAATCAGCCCCACTGTCTCTGTTCCGTGCCCCTGCGTGAAACAGCAGCGCTGGCTAGTGGAATGTGCCGGGATGGTGTCTGTAATGCTGCTCCCCTCGGTGGGTCATTGGCAGCGTGCGCGAACCTGGGATCGCTGGGCACCTCTACAAAAAGGCCTTTGCTGGAGCAGCTCTTACTCCTCGATGGCTGGCCTGGGGAGGATAGCGTGCCAGGGTGCAGGGGTGGGCTATAACGAGCCCTTGGCACTGCAGTCCAGGCTCCACCGCAACTGCTATCAGAAACCCCAATGCTCAGAGACTTTGGCTCAGATCCTCAAGGTATTTAGGCACCTAATCCCCATTGATTTCAATGGGAGTTCGGCACAGAGATCCCTTTGAGGGTCTGGGCCTTTGCCACTGGGCACAGTAGAAGTATCCTACTAGAAAGGACTCCGGGCCCGAAGGACAATGGACCCAGTCTTTGACAATGGCTTAGAGGAAGGCACTTAAAGGCCAGATCCAGGTCCCATTAAAGTCATTGGAAAAGCTCCCGTTGACTTCCAACAACTTCAGCCTTTGGACACAATGCCCAGCAGAACCTGTATCGGACCACTGCGTCTTCAGTCGACATGGGGAGGAGAATCCGAGCCAGATCTCTCTGCTACAGACCAGGCATGGAGAGAAGGTCAGCTCCATCTCCACGTCCATGAAACAGGCTGGCCTGAAAGGAACCCGCTGGGCAAAGGCTAATGCTGCTCTTCCTACCCCAGCTGGTCATCAGCTCTGGGCTAAATGTGGCTCATTTTCTCGTGCCTATTGGCTTATCTCCGTGCCGAGTGGGGCTGTGTTTGAGTCAGTGTCATGCTACTGCCTCTCCTTAATGCCAACATAAGCTCGAAGGAGGAAAAATGCAATGAGAATTGCTCATGTGCTGTTTGATGATGACCCACCTGAGCGGCAGTTTGTTCTTGAGATCTTTCTGGACGCGTGCAGAAGAATGCCCAGCAGAACAAAAATGCAAAATCCCCTCTGTTCTTAAAAGAATAGCTCAAGGCAGGAGCAAAAATGCTGAAGCCTGGAACATCCTTCAGGTTTTGTGGAGTCTGCCTAGAAACACTCTCCTGGATCACATCTCTATTAATAGCCCTGGCTCCCAGAAAGCCTTGGGGGAAGGAAAGGCATAGAAACTTATGGAAAGTGTCAGAAAATACTGTACAGGGGCAAGAATTGAAAAAGCTAATCTGGCCCCAGGAAGATCGAAGAAGCTAATCTGGCCCCAGGAAGATTGGCTGCTTATTTTTAATCCCCTCTTCCAGCCATCTGATTATTTCCCTCTTAATACCCTAACAAAAAGTGATTGCATCTGGCTGAAGAGATATTGAAGGGAGGGAACCAAGTGGCCCCAAACAACACTAGATTAGAGGCATCATCAATTTTTTCCCTTCTGTAAACTTGGGTTGAAAACTACCTGTGACCTCAGTGAGTCAATATCCAAGAGAGAGATGGGCCTGATTCTCCACTCACCGTCCCCTGGTGTACATCAGTAGATGCTCCCCTGAAGCCAGCAGGGTTATACCAGGGTAAAGTTGTTAGAAGGGATTTTTTGCACTGGTGTGGATACAAACCAGGCTGAGTTGCGCTGGTGCCAAGCCTGTTTGACATCTGTGCAGCCTCTCTACATTAGGAATTTGCACGGCTGTAAGATACATCAGTGCAAAAATCCCTAATGCACATGAGCCCCCTCATCATGGTTATTTCTAGTGCAGTAGCACCTAAGAGCAGGAGTGCTAGGCGCTGCACAAGCACAGAACCCAAGGAAGCTCCCTGAGCCGAAGCATTTACAACTGCAGTATAAGATAAGAGACAACAGATGGCTGCAGACTGGCTGATGGGGGAGCACACGGAAACCATGAGATAATATTGGTCACTGTGCCAGGCAGTGGTCTCAGATACCAGAACCTTGTCAATTTATTTGTAGGGCTCGTGGCAGAGGAGGGGTCTGAAGGTGGGGAATGAAGTAGCTTTGCAGCTGTGTAAAGGGAGCACCTTCCAAGCGTGAGGGGCAGGCAGCACGGGAGACAGCATAAAGGAGCTTTGCAGCAGGGGCACTGTCGCCTCCTGAGGGCACCCTCGCAGCTGAATGTCGCTCTGCTGTAGCCTGCCTCGGTTTCCCTCTTCTCCATCAGGTAACAATGAGGTCACTGGAACAGTCCAGTCCAGGAGAAGCCACACACTCTTCAGTCTCTCTCCCTTTGCTAAAGCCTCCTGGGCAATGGGTTAAGGGCTCTTACCTCAGAGCCCAGGTAAAATTTAGACCTCCCCAAACAAAAGTCTCTGGAGCCCAAGAGCTGCTGCTGTAGGGCCTCAGGCTTCTCTGCTGCCTGGGGAGCTTTGACCTCCTTCAGCTCCCGCCTCCAGAGCTTCCTTTCTCCCCAGGAGCTTTCCCAAGGGAGCTCGAAGCCTTTGGTTAGGCCCAGCTGCTCCTGATTTCCTTAACTGCCTTCCAGCTAGGGACAATAACGGGGCCTGGGTGCCGCTGGGTTGGCTCATTGCTTTTAGTGGAGCCCAGCACAGGTACTTCCAGCCCTGCAACAGCCACCTTGTGCAGGCAACAGAGGCGGGTGCCCTGGCCCGATCAGAGGGGCGTGCCCACAGCTCCGTAGGGAATGAGAGGTAGGGTGGGGATGCTGCTTTCACACCTGAACAAGGGACTCTGACGTCAGGGCAGTTGCTTCTGATTTACAAACGCCAGGAGAACCAGGCTCAGCCTGGTGCTGAGGTGGAGCTGACAGGAGTGTGGGCTGCATAAGGCCGACAGGGCGAGGGCCATTGTGGCACCTAGGCACTGGCTGCTCTGGAGCTGCCCGACCCCACAGGGAATAGCAGGAAGGTTGGGGCCCCCTGAGGGATTCCTCATACTCCAGCATGCAGGGCAGGTGCTGCCTGATCTCGCTGCCCACCCGGCCAGCTCCCTAGGCAGGGTCACGGCTGCAGCTCCTCTCTCTGCCCCTGCAGACTCTGTGCTAACCTTTGGGGACAAACCAGAGCTGCCCGGGGGGGTACAAGTGCGGCAATTTGCCCCAGGCCGTGCAGGGGCCCTGTGAGCCCTGGCTCAGTGGCAGTCCGGGTCTTCGGCGTATTTCGGTGGCGGTGGGGGGGCCCTTCAGTCACTCTGGGTCTCCAGTGGCATTTCAATGGTGGGGGGTGGGCCTTCAGTGCTGCTGAAAAGGCAGAGCGACTGAAGGGCCCCCCGCCACCAAAATACCGCCGAAGACCCGGACCGCTGCTGGGTGAGTACAAGCGCCGCAGCTCCCCCACTTTACCCCAGTCCCCCTGAATCTTCTGGGCAACCCTGGAAAAACCCACCACATCTCTCCCACCCCCCCCCTCCATCCCCAGCCATGCTACCCTGCACAACCGAGCTGCCTCTTGCTTTCAGATTAGGGCCTCACTGGGATTAGAAAATCTGCCTCATAGTGACAGACGCTAGGAGTTCCCTCTATTTAGTTTGACAAAGAGAAGGTTCAGGTCGAGGTGACTTGATTATGGTCTATAAGTACCTACATGGGGAACAAACATTCATAAGGGGCTCAACAGTCAAGCAGAGAAAGGTCTAACACGATCCAATGGCTGGAAATTCAAGCACGACATATTCAGCCAGGAAATAAGAAGGCCATTTTGAATACTGGGGGTAAGTAACCATTGGAACCACTTACGACAGGCCGTGGTAGGTTCTCTGACACTGACAATGTGTAAAATCAAGATGGGATGTTTGTCTAAAAGATCTGCTGTGGAGATTATTTTGGGGCAGTTCTCTGGCCTGTGTTCTGCAGGGGGCCAGACTAGGGGGTTGTGAACTCTATGAATGTTCAGCATCTGGCCCTGACGGGTTCCTGATGTCTGACTGGGGCTCCCAGGCACCCCAGTAAGTGATAATAACAAATGGTGCCTAGAACGATGGTGCACTGATCTAGGGCTCTTGCAATGCAGTGAGGTTACGGTTTCACTAGCTGCTCGTGGGTTGGTCTCCTCTGGAAATTCCAACCTTAATGGTAAGTGGAGTGGGGCGAATGCAATTGGCAACATAAATGTGGCTCATCAGCTGTGGTTAGTTAATTGGCTCCTTCTGCCCGTGGTTCCTGGTAGGGAGGGCATGTGGGTCATTGGAGAGAGATGCAGCCAAGCCATAATTAGCAGGTGGGAGTTTTAGTCATGAAAGGTTTTGCGTCTCCCCAGCTCTGCTCGACTTTGCTTCCTGCAAACCTGGATTTGCTATTCATTAAATGGCACAATTCCTGTAATAGGCGTTATTTTAACAGGGTTTTAGCATAAGCGTGAGAGAACTTGTCGAGATCGCTGCATATACAACAAAAAGCAATAGATCTGTCCATATGCTGCTGATTCTGTCGATGGCTGGGGCTTAGCTCTGCATACATCCCTACCTGCTATCCCCAGCACAAGCAAGAGCTCCATTTTAATGCAAACTGCAGCTAAGAAAGCTAGCACCTCTCTGGCATGGCGGATGGTACAGCTCTAGATGAAACGTACAGAGCACATGTGACGCTTCCATGGTGCTTTGCATCCTAGAATTGCATTGCAGGCTATATCCACACAGTGCTGCTGAAATGCAGCCACCTCTGGGGTGGAGGGCAGCTGCTAGCCAGTACACAGCGAGAACGAGGGCAGCAGGAATTTTGGCCCATGAGGTCATCCTTGTGCAGTGGAATGATTTGTGGAGGAGCAAGGATGAAGCAGAGATCTGCCACTCCCAAGTACACCAGCCACAGTTCCACCATGTAGCAAGGGCAGGTGCTTCTGTAGTGGATATGGAGCAGCCTGAGGGGGCTTGGATGGCGGAGGGAAGGCTCAGTTTTCTTAGCTCAGCTTTGCTTGGAGATGCCAACTGCACCAAAACCAATTTGGCACTTGGGGTGGGATTTAGCTCCAATCCGGCCAGGGTTGAGGAGTGACCCAGGCTGGCTGGAATGGAGCTGGTTGAGAATTATTCATCCAATTGTTTCTTTGTTGAAAAAGGCCCATTTGTCAAGCCGAATCTGTTGGTGGAACGGGGCTGGGTTCAACAGAACCCCTGGTGTGGGAGCATGTTGAGGAGAAAATTTTTTAAATGAAAATTTCCGGTTTCATTTGGAAATTTCAGCTAGTAAGTCTAAAAAGAAGGTTCAAAAACAAAATCAGTCCAAATCACAAAGAAACTTTTCAACTGACCTGAAACAAACATTTAGTCTTTTGCTTCGTGAATATTTTGACTTTTTGGTCCGATTCAAGACAGGCAAATATTTCAAACTCTTGAAAATCTTCCCAGGACAGGAAAACCTGTTTCCCCCCAGCGCTAGGCTAGTCTGGACCAGCTTTTTTCCTAGACCTTTCATCAGCACAGGTGCGGAAACCCACCTAGACAGCCAGATGCCACCTAGCCTGGTGTGATCTCTTAGCAGACTCTACTCTTTTCTCTTGTTCTCCTGCCACAGCTCCAGCAACATTCCTCCACAGCTGCAAGCCTTGTTTGCCAGAGAGCTTTGTGAGGGGAGCATGGCATTTAGCACATAATTGCTTCTCAGTGCCAGGGCCTGGGCTAATTAACCAGGCAGTTTATTACTGATAAGCAAAGGCAACGGTGGCAAATCCATCAAACGAGGCATGGAGATGGACTACTCCAGCTGTTTGCTCTCCTGCAGCAGGTCACCTTCTGAAAAGCAGAGACAGCCTTCCCCTTTCCACAGGCAGGAGAGAGGAGCTGGTAAATCATTAACTCCCCTCCAAACTGGGCACAAAGGTGGTGTCAGCATCAGAGGCAGGCACCCGCTTTGATTCGCTTTGGGGGTGTGGACTTGGGGAGTGGAACTCTTTGCTTGCAGCACCAAATTATCTTGTTCTGATCAGCTGTTCAGATGGGTTTGGTTTTTTTCCCTGTGTTTCCCTTGAAGGTGACTTGCTTTCTCAAATTGGAAGGAAAGACAGTGGGAGGTGGCAGGGCATTCCCGGAGGGAGGGGAGATGGGCAGAGCTGGGCCGGGGGCGGGGCAACGCTGGCTCTGGTCTCCAGGTTGGGAGTGCCCCGTGTTGAGAACTGTGCCCATCACGTCTGACAGAGCAATCAATCCTAGCGCCACAGAAGTTCCAGTGGAAAGGGCCTGTCAGACCGGCTAGGCCCTCTCCTGGACAATGCACAACCTTGGCACATTTCCTATGTCTTGTGCATTATCCCTGCCTAGTGTGAGGTGTCCCAAGAGATGAGACCTCTACTGCTCTCCTTGGGGGACCAGTGTCTATCACACTGCAGCATGTCTTCCCTGGCATTCCCTCCCACATACACTGTGGGAGGAGGAGCCTTTCCCAGCCTGCTCTACACACCCAAGCCACACTCTCGGCTGAGTCCAACCTTGCCAATTAAAGACTAGCTCAAATCAATGAACTGACAGAAAGTTCAGCCCATCCTTCTCCCCAGGCTGGGCTGCTTCCGGGAATCCTCCCTCAGGACTGCTCAGCCCACACCCTAGATCTGCTTTCCTCACCTCCCTTATATCCAGGTGGGGTAACACAGCACCTGTCTCAGTGCATCAGCAAAGCCACTTAACCCTTTCCCAGCAAGCTTGGCATCAACCAGCAGGATTGTGTGTTACAGGCAGACACACGCCCCTGTAGAATTCTAAATAGCCCCTCTTCCTCCTTGGTACTAGTGCCCCCCTCCACTGTGCTCTCCCCTTCTATCAAAACCTGCTTGCTGGGCTCCTCCAATCTCCTCTCCTAAATCAGACCCTCTTTGTCCCCCACTATAAAGAGCTCAATGAGTCTGATGACGGAGGGTATGTGTCTACACTGCAGTTGGAGGTGTGACTGCCGCATGTGTAGACACACCTGAGCCAGTTATTGTCATAAGCATAAGTCCCAATTCTGAACCTTAGCATCCAAAATGTGGGTGCCTGCATAAAGCCTCCAAGCTTAATTACCAGCTTAGATCTGATAGTGCTGCCACCAGCCAGGAATTCCAGTGCCTGGCTCACTCTGGTCTCCCCAAACCCTTCCCTGGGGGACCCCAAGACTCAAATGCCCTGAGTCTCACAATAAAGGGAAATAACCCCCTCCCTGGATGACCCTGGAAGATCACCCTGTTTCAATTCCTTGAAACGCAAACCAGAGAGATCAGGTTTCTCTCACCCTCACTCAGAGTCCCTGCAAATGCAAGCTTTGTAACTCTAACCTAAAGAGATTTTCTCTTCCCCCCTGTCTTCTTCCTCCCACCAATTTCCTGGTGAGCTGCAGACTCAATCCCCTTGAGCCCCCACTAGGAAAAAATCCAACAGGTCTTAAAAAGAAAGCTTTATATAAAAAGAAAGAAAAAGACATAAAAATGGTCTCTGTATCAAGGTGACAATATACAGGATTAATGGCTTAAAAGAAAAAAAATGAATAAACAGCCTTATCCAAAAAGAAGTACAGTTTAAAACATTCCAGAAAACTACACACATGTAAATACAAAAACAATATAAGCCTACTGTCTTTCTACCTTTGTACTTACAACTTGGAAACAGAAGATTAGAAAGCCTGGAGATAGAGTGATCCCCTCAGAGACTAGAGAGCAACAGACACAGAATAAAAGAACCCACACCCAAAAACTTCCCTCCCTTGAGATTTGAAAACATCTTGTTTCCTGATTGGTCCTCTGGTCAGGTGTTGTTTGTTACCCCTTTGCAGGTGAAAGAGACATTAACCCTTAGCTATCTGTTTATGACATTATGGTTTAGCTTGCTCCAATAGCAACAGCAACGAAGGCCTGGCAGCATGAACTAGCCACCCAAGTACATACTCGGGGTTGCAGGTGGGCTCGTACAGCCTGTGCTGCTGCATTTTCACTGCTATTGTTTCAGAGCTAGCTAGACAGAAGGGAGCTCGGGCGTGTCTACATGCGCTGCAGCCACACCTCTGACTGCAGTGTAAATGTGTCCTTAGAAGCGTATGGTTGCTTCTCCAGGGGTCACCCATTCAGTCCCTGTAGGTAACCCAGACGTGGCAATTGCTGTACCTCTAAGGTCGTGAATTACATTTGCAGCAGCTGCTTTCCACCATCCCTCTGGGGTCTTTCTCACAATCTCTGCACTCGTCTAGATCTAGGGGGACATTTTCCAAAGTGCGTAGAGACTTCAGAACCTAAATCCCATTGGCTTTCAGTGAGACTGACAGTGGTGTGTGTGGAAGGAGAATCGGGCCCAGTATTGTCAGGGCAGTGTCCTTGCAGAGCAGCCCTCACCTGGCGTGCAATCTCCTTACAGGACAGAGGCAAAGTGCGATGGCTTCTTTCCAGTTGTGTCACCCTTTGAGCTCAGAATCACTTGAATTAAAATTGGCCTTTCCAATCCCACTGCTCCCTGAATACTGACACTCTTGAAGATGGCAGGAGTCCAGTAGCAAAGCTCTGTACATTTATCTCCTCATTTTTCCTATGCCAGGTTGTTAAATATGCCCTTCACTCATTCCAGTGCATTGATCTGAAAGTAGTGAGAGTTAATAAAACTGCCTGCAGGAGGTAAGAGGGAAGAGAGCACAGCCCCCCCGGAGCTGGAAGAAGCTGCTTCGTTCATCGAAAGAGGCACCTGCCTTGGTTGCAGTTAAGAAAATTGTAAACTTTTCCCTCTAAAGCAGCCTCATCAGTGTCAAATAAGCTTAAATTGGGATTCTGCAATGCTGCTGCCTCTGCTGTTTCTCTGAATGAGCCTTCTACATTTGCTGATTGCGTTCCCATCTTGGGTCTGAGATGCAGAGTTGACTTTTGTTAAGAGGTAAGTCTAGTCTCTTCGCCAAATTCCCGCTCAGGTGATGATGTTCTGCTGACTCATACCTCCCCTGTGGATTCCCCTTCCCTTCTGGTCCTAAGTTGACAAGTGGTGTTAAACAGCTGCTTCCTGCCACCCCAGAGGTGGCTGCATTGCAGTGGCTGGTAAAAATGAGCTCTACACAAAGTTAAATCTGAGGCAGTGTGTTAAATCTTTAAAGTGCCTGGGGATCCTTTGCGTGGGATGCTGATGTTTGCTATAGACATTATAAGCATCACGTAGGACTGCCGGGGGATGGGACTGGTCGGATGACCATCGTTGCAGATGACGGAGTTCATTAGTAGCCGGGACTGCTGACCGGCTTCTCAGTGCCCCCAAGGAGAGCACTTCTGTGAGCAAGCAAGGAACAGGAAATAGTAAAAGACATGTTTTACCCTCACGCTCCCTTTCCCGGGGCTGAAAGCAACAGAAGCAGAGTGACTCTGCTGTGAAGGACAGGGGGGACTGTGCAAGGGTTTCTGTTCCCCTTCATTTCCCCATGCTGGGACTGGTAGAGCTCCCTTTGCCCACGGATCTGCTGGCCAAACTCTGGAGGCAACAACAGCAACACACTGTCTCTGGAGCACTGGAAAATGACTTGGAGTCTGTGGAGTCCGCCGCTGTCTGGTTCAATCTCATTAAGTCAGACCTGGTCCTGGGAGCACGTTTTGGTTGTTTAAGATGCTGGTCTTGGCTCGGTATTACAGCAGGACAGGGGCTGGCTTGGGATCTTCAACAGCAGGGCAGGCCCCCTGCCCATGTCCCATTTACAAGAGGCCAGATGTGATTGGAAATTTACCCACATCAGCGAGCAGGTGAAATCACAACTCGCGTCATCCCCGTCTTGTCTCAGAGAAATGTATCTAGTTTGGATTGAAACGTATGAGGAAAGTGACTGTAAATCAAGGCCCCTTGTGGCTGGGTGTCTCTGTGCCCTGTGAACCATCGCAGTTCTATCTGTTGCCTTTAATGCTCACCAGCTCTGTCTCCCGTTATCCCCGCAGAGGTGGTACAGAGAGCGAGCTGGATTCTGCTCCGGCTTGTGCATCGTCTGCAGCGTTGTCAGCGGAGCTGCCTTTGGCAGGATGGTTTTTCTGGGGAATGACCTCAGGCAGGCTCAGCAGCTCACCATTTAACTGGATCTGGCATGAAAGAAGCTAAATGCAGAGCCCCCGACATGGTGCTGGCCCGAGGCCAGGGCTGCTCTCAGCAGTTTGTTTTTTCCCCGGGACAGAGATGGCTAGAATAAGGAAGCCAGGATTACCCCTATTATGACAAATGCTGCTGAGCATCTACCAAGAACCTTCCCCTGCCCTCTCAGGCCTGGCTTTCTGCTACAGATTGAAAGAAACAGCATCCAGTGTGGCATAGTTACCCAGAGGCTAGCATGGCCTATTGGCTAGATTGCTGGACAAGGGCTTTGGAGACGTGTTCTAGTCCTTGCTCTTTCACTGGCCTGCTGGATGAGTGTAGGCCTCAGTTTTCCTCTCTGTGAAATGGAGGTAATGAGACTGACCTCCTTTGTAAAGGGCTCTGAGATCTGCTGATAAAAAGTGCTCTGTGCGAGATGGGTGTTTTGCTGATGGAAAGCTGCAGATGGCCCTTGCCTCCCACCACGAGGGTGGCTGTCAGTCTCCAGCCAGGCAGGCAGGACATCCGCGAGGGAGAAGGTGGGCTGGAGCTGGCGAGTGATTAAGATGGATGAGTCATGCTTCAATTATCGATCTGCAGGTTGGCAGAGAAATAGATATTAAAAAGTAAACCCCTCGAGCGAGAGACACGGAGCCGCGCTAGGGGTTCATCAAACAGTTGGACGGGCCCACACGCCTCTTCTAGACCTTTGCAGCCGTGAGATGGATTATTATTTTTAGACGTGATTCAGCCAGCGAGTGCCTTGGGTTTTCCACGTGCCCCAGTAAATTAAACCAGCCCTCTCCTACCGAGGATCGCTCGAGATGATTTACTTGGCACAGGCTCCTTAGCTCCCAGGAAAAATTCATCTTTGAAATGAAGCCCCTTGTTGAAATTTACAGTGACCAGGGCAGGGATGACCCCTACAGTAGCACATCACCCGTCTCCAGCTCAGAAGGTGTGGCCTTGCAGATGACTCCTTCTCTGTCTTCCCAGGACAGATACAGGGGGTGAGTCATGGGAGGAGAATTGGACCCAGGGAGCAATTCCAAACAAGCCGTTTGGCTGAGCCCTGCCGTGACGGGACTCACTGCAGTGAGGGGACAGATGATTTCCTGTCTGTGGCCTTTAGCACAGTTGTTTTGCGGCTGCATCAGCGAGTCTGTCCTCACTGTGATGGTCTGAGGGAAATCCAGCCCTGTGCAGAGGGGCCAGCATGAAGCCAGTGCAGTCCCACTGAAGCCTATCCGCCTGGGTTGAAATGGGCCATGTCAGCTCTTTGCATGGGGGTGAATTTCACCCATGATGATGACCATGAAGTCCTAGGAGGTTGGAGAGTTGGTATATCATTATCCCCCTTTTACAGGTGGGGAAACTGAGGCACGGAGCAGTTTAAGGCCAGGATTTTCAAAGGACATAGTGACCAAAATTGGGGCAGATTTCCCAAAGGAGCTCAGCGCAGTTAGGCGGGTGTTGGGGGCTTGGGGCTGATGAAAATCACCCCTTACTTAGGTGTCTAAAGGACAGCTGAGCTCTTTGGAAACCTTGGACCCACACAACTTGTGCGAGGTCACAGGGAGTCGGAGGTAGAGGTGAGAAGACGCAGTTGTCTTGTGCTTTAACCACGAGGCCAGGCTTCCTTTGATATTCCTAATGGCATCCCCTTTTATCTGAGCATGCAGCTGGGATATTCCTGCCTCTCACGTCAGCAGTGCCAGAGAAGATGCTGCGAGGGGAGCTGAGCTGCCAGATCAGCTGAAGCTGTGTGAGTCGGAAGGGAATCCAAGTGTAACCGATGGTCACATGGGGAGCAGACAGGAGGAGGGAGAAGATGCTGGGATGTATCGCTTTCCTGACTGTAACCGTCCTTCAGACAGCCCTTCACAGGGTCACTGCTGCACATGGCGTCGCTTCCCTCTGTAGTGTTAGTGTTTGGCGTGGGCACGTGGGCAATCACAGCGCACAGCTCTTCACTGGCCCTTTTCGTACATAGATCTCAAAGCACTTTAGCAAGGAGAACCAGCAGCATTCTCATCATTATACAGATGGGGAAACTGAGGCACGAGGCAGTGGTATGAATGGCCCAAGGTCACCGTACAGAAGTGGCAGAACCAAGATGAGATGGGTGGTCTTCTGGGCTGGTGCCTTGCGGTCACTGGTCTCCTGACACCTAGCCCAGGGCTCTGTGCATTGAGCCGGGCTGCCAGCCAAGGATACACTGTCCTAATCAGAGGCAGGGAGCCTTAAACATGCCACCAGCCCTGCCTTTACTGCTCTTACAAAGCTCCTAGAGGGTCCAAGCTCAGGGCCACGTTGCGCTAGGTACTTACACATGCACACGGAAGGAGACACCCCCTGCTCCAAGAGCTGACAGCCTAAACAAACAAGACAGACCAATGGGGGGAGACGGGGAAACAGAGGCATAGGGAGGTGAAGTGACTTGCCCAAGGCCACACAAAGGGCTGGGCTGGGGGAAGATCCAGGAACAGTTCCCAGGTCTCCTGACTCCCAGTCCAGTATCTCTGTGTCTGTGCTGCCGCTGGAATGAGAGCATCTTTGCCGCAGAGCTCCGTGCCAGTCGGTGGGCCAGCCCCAGCACTGGCTGCTCCCTGGATGGGGCTTATGCCTGTGCAGCACCAAGCACTTAAGTGGAACCCTTCTGCCACTCTGGCTTGGTGCTACGACAAACAAGCCCAATTTGCAAAAGTGGCAGGGCTGCCTCTCTGTGCACTGAGTGGTATTTGGGGGTCAAGTGGGGAAGGGGGGGACAGAACAGAAACTGGATCAAGCACCTTCCGTCTGCCAGCAGCACAAAGCAATGCAGAGGACGTGGTGTGCCTCGGCAGGGCTGGGCATTTTTCTGGTGCGTTTGCAGGGGTGACTGACATTCATATGTTTAGCTGTGTGACATGGAGGCCAGGTGAACAGGAGCAAAGGATGACTCTCCTCCTCTGGGCTCAGTCAAGACACTTGTGCGTGTGTGGCATGAACACCTATGTGCCCACCCAGGTGTGTTTGTGTGTCTGATTGTGTGCACCTGTGTCCAGGGCTGTAACATGCTGCAGAGCTGTTTCACCCCAGTGAGTCCAGTGGGATTATTCACATGTGTCAGGGTACTCACATATGTAAGTCTTTGCAGGATTGGGACCTAAATCTGTCCTTGGTAACTGTCCCCAATTAGCAGTTCTGTCCACGTAATGCATCTCCCTCTTGCCCATCACCCCTGCATCTGAGTGGCTGTGTCAGTCACCAGACAGCCGAGAAAGTGGAATCCACTCGAGCAACAAATATTGGAAAAACTTCTGTTTGGGGCTTAGCCCCAATCCTCCCATGCCAGGAGACCCCTAGAGGCAGATTTCCAAAGAGCTCAGGCCTGGATTCCCAAGCACTTGGCATTCACAACTGAGTCCCAGCATCCCGAAGAGTCCCATGGCCAAGGTGCACTCAGTGGGCCGAGCAGCTCTTCCTGACATGCTGGCAGGAGAGCCAAAGGCTGGGGTGATGCTTGTTTGACAAGTCACAAGGTGTAAAAGCTGGTGTAGGACTGTCTGCAAAAGACGTGCACCCATCCACATGCTGGGGGTGAGTAGTTTGGTTGTTTCCAAACGCACACCCAAAAGCAAGCTCCCTTGAACCCCCCCTATTTGTAAATAACTGTCTCTGCACAGACCCACTCACCACAAACACACAATTGCTGCATTCACCCACTCTCACAAATATCCATTCCCCCACACTGCCTCTTCTCACACTCACCCCCCCATTACCCACACAGGCCTCGCAAACACCCCTTCCACTCACTCACCACTGTCCTTTTTACAGCTGTGCACAGAAGCCTCACAGTCTGTTTAAAAATGCCCACAACAGAATCCCCCTCCACCCCCACACCAGATGGAGCAAGGCACAGCCCTAATGTTACCTGCCTTTTTTTATCTGTTTAATTAGCTAATTTTCCACCCCGTTTATCATCAGCGCTTCGGCTCCACAAACGAATCACAGATTGCACTGATCGCCTGGTGCAAAAAACCCACAGAGCGTTTGGAAAACCATTTTCTTCCATAAAAGGGACCGGGGAGGATGTCAGCCCACAGTGACTTTGGCATCAGTGCCCACAAATGAGCCAATCTCCCCCACTTCTTGGAGACGGCTTCTTAGCCCTCCACAGGGCTGATTCAGTCAACGCCTTGCTGCTGCTTGAGTTTGAACTAGAGACTGGATGCTGTTTGCTTTCTCCTGCCTCCCCTTTTCATCGGGAAGGGGTAGGGATTTGCTGGTGCGTCTTTCTTGGTATTCGCCCTTTTTTTTGCTCCTAGTTATCTTGGCTTCCTCAGACCTGCATCTAATGAATACCAGTCATAGCCACACCAGAGTTTGTTTCCTTTCAAGCTCTCTTGTCACAATGTTGGCGTGTATATTACGCCTCATGTGTCATCTCCCGGAGGCTTCGTCCAGCCCACCCTCTTTGCCCTCCCTTTGATCCAGAGGCATATTTCTTCGCTAAGTATGATCAGAATATTTCTCCCATCTTCCCCCGGCCACTCCCACAGCTAGACACTGCATTGGCCATGGGAGGGTCAGTGGACTGCATGGGAGGAAGTGGTGACGCTGCAGCATCTATAACAAACCCTGCCCAAAGTCTCTGCATTCTTGGCCATGAAGTTTCAAACAAATGCCCCATCTGAGAACTATTATTGAAACCTGATGCCCTGAGCCTGGCACACTGCTGTGCCCATGTGGAACTCAACGACTCCCCAGGAGCCCCATGAGGGCACAGGGGTCTGCCCCCGTGCTGTCCTTTGGGATCTCGGGCCTCCTGGCCATCTAGGCCATAGACGGGGCTCGAGCTAAAAACCTGGAGAGGATCAGCCTGGAGCTCAGGGAATGAATGTATCAGTCTGACTCTTTATCTGAGCGAATGTCTGGCCCAGCGGGACTGAAAATCCCGAATGTGTAGGGGGAACTTTCCCCAGCTCGTTCAGGCGCATGCACATGGCATGTTAGCAACAGAACACTGCAGAATCCAGGGTGCTGCTTACGTGGGGCCTCGTAGGTAGGCTGCAGTAATTTGACCCAGGAAGCGGGCACTAGATGAGACACTGGGTAAGGTGAGTTCTCTTCCAGGTTTTGCCCCTGACCTGCTGTGTGACCTTAAGCAGGTGTCTAGTTTCCTCTCAGTCTGATCCAGTTAGACTGTAAGCTACTGGGGGCCCGTTGCTATGGATATACGCACCACTTGGCAGACTGGGCTGAGGTGGGCTCCCTGCAGGCTCTTGTAATACAGTAAACCGGCAGACCAACGATATTAGTGTAGTATTTACCTCCTGATTGCCATGTTTGCCGCCCATATACCTATGTCTATGCCCTCCCCATGGAAGCGAGTCCCCGTAGGCCTTCTCACACCAGAGTTCAGATAGAGGATCCCCACCGAAAGCTTCCATCCACGCCAGAGGAGTGTAGCCCCTAACACTTGATCTCAGCCCAGCCTGAACGTGCAAGTTTCCTGCATTTTGCCGGCTGTCTGCAGCAAAGGACGGGAATTCCCACCCCCAGCGCACCTGCCTGCCTGGGTCTGCCCACAAGATCCCGGGTGGGGATACAAACCGGAAGGTGGGGGGTGTCTGCTAAAGCTGCTGGGCCTGGGGATGTTAGACGGATTGAGGTTACACAGCAGAGTGGCTGGATTCTTTAGGGCAGCGGGTTTCAGCCTGTGGACCCTGCGGGGGCTGCAGACTCTGTCTAAAGAATCTGAAGCATCTGAAGAAGTGGGTTTTTTTTTTTTACCCACGACAAAATACATCAATTAGTCTTTAAGGTGCCACCGGACTCATTGTTTTTGTGGATAGAGACGAACAGGGCGACCCCCTGATACTAGATCTACTCTGGCCAAGATTCCCCAAGGGGCCCGCAAATGGGGACCCCCCCGCCACCGGGCTAGGCCAGGCAAAGCCCAGGTGCAGCCCTGGCTCTCCTCCGGCTGCTTTTGCTTTTTTCCTCCAGCAGGAGGCACCCTCTGCCTTTGCAATGCCGCCCTTTCCCTCCGCTCCAGCTTGACGTCAGCCGAGCGCTTGGCTGGAGGCTCGGTCCCGCTCGGGCTGCTGCTAGTTCGGCTGCAATTGAGTAATGAAGAGCCTCGCCTGGCCGCTTCCCTCCGCGCGCCTGCGAGCCCGGGAACCAGCGGGGGCCGGGGCCGGGCTTTCCCCGCGCATCTAATGCACCATGCACCGCGCTCGGGCGTTGATCCTCCTGGTCACCCTCCACATCTGCTCTCTGGAAACCGAGACGCCGACAGGTCAGAATTCAGCCCTGTCCCTTCCCCGGGTCGCTCCCCCTGCCCTGCCTGGGCTCTCTCCCCAGGGGAGCCGCCTGCCCCCCAGTTCCTGCACAACTTGCTTCTCTTCCACCCCCGGTTCCTGCGAACTCGTGCAGGGAAAGGACGCGGGGATGGAAATTGACCCGCTCGCCTTGCAATTGAGCAGCGAGCGGGCTGGGGCTGGGGGCGGCTCCGCTGCCGGGCTGTGACACCCGAGAAGTTTGTTACTGCAGCGGGGGCTGCTGAAATATTAACCTGGCGGAGGAGAAACTCCAGTTAGCGGGTTTAACTTCTTGACCCCACCCGGCGACCGCCGCGGTTCAGGGAGCGGGAGTTCCCCGGGCATGGCCGGTGGCTTGGTGGGCAGGTAGCGGGGATCTGCTCCCTCCTCTCGGCGACGTGTTGGGCTTTGTTTGTAAAGGAAGAGACCCCCCCAAAGCATGGCCCCCCTCCTGCTTGGGCGGGCAGCCTTTGTGCATTGCTCTTTCTGATGGAGCCGGCAGCGGCAGGTCGGTGCGCAGCTTGCAAGGGAAGCTCCGCTGCTCACCGGCCAACTTGCAAATCCGGATGCAAAAGTGTTTCGCGTGAGAAGCGGGTTTTCTCCCCCCCTCCTCTCCTCCTGTTTTTAATTATTTACCTCCCCAGCGCCCTCCTCCCCCCCCAGATCTTCCTTTGTCCGGCCGCCTCACAGCGCTGTTATTAGGGCTGCGTGGGGGGAAACTTCTCTGGTTCTGGGGAGACAAATGCTGGAGTCTGTATTGATCGGATTTCAGCCGCTCTCGGGAGCTGGGGGCAGGGGGTTCCCGCCGGCTGAACGCAGCGTTATCCTAGGGGGAGAGCCGGGAGCTGGGCTGCTTACAAACGCCAGATTGCGGTTCCCAGCAGCAGGATAACTGGCCGGGCAACTTCCCCCCTTCCTGAGTCTCCATGGCTGTTGGCTGGAGACACACAAAATGCCAGACTTTCTTTTTTAAGTAGCTGTGATCAGGAAGAAATAGATGAACTTTGAACCCCAGCTCTGAGAGCAGAGCCACCTCTGAGTTGGGAAGATCGAGTCTGCAAACTTATGTGGCCACGGCAGGGTTTGTGTTTGCAGCATGCACTCTGCTGAGCTCTGAGCAGATTGCCTGTGTTTTCCTAGGTGTGCTCAACAAAGATCCAGGTCCTCTTTTTACTCCCCTCGCTAGCAAAAAGAAACTGGGAAAAAATGAAAGGCCTGTAGCAAAGAAAAGGCACTGAGTGACGGTGTTCGATTGTCTTGTTCTTCTTTTAAATTGCTCATCACTTGTAGTGTCTGGGTTGTCAAAATTAACACTCAGTTCACCGCTGTGATTTATATTAATAATAATCATCAAATGCTCATCCTGCAGAAACAAGTTATTTATGCTGTTTATTTGAGGTGCTACATTTTTAATGCCGTTTCTCCTGCTGGAAAACTACTCCCGAGGTTCTGAGTTGAGGATCCAGTGCGGTTGTGAAGGTGGGACAGAGGGATAAAGTGGTTGCAGCCAGAAAGCAATTTTCTCTGGCTCTGGGATAGGAGAGTCTCCCCACACCTTTCCTTCATTGTTGCATTTATTTAAGAGATTTTTAAACCCCTCCCTTATCCATACCTGAGCTGGCCAGTTTTCTTTGTGCGAGTCGTGTACAACCTTCGCTATTTGGAGAGCCCTGCTAGCTTCTGCTAATGAAGAGAGAAGGCTGGTGTGTGCAGCCTGCTAGACGCCAAATGCAGGCATGATAATGCATGTTTGCATGTATGATTGTTTCCCCCTCATCGCCTGATGCCCTGGGAACAAAGTCTCTTAGATCCTGGCTGCATTTCATTACCCATTGCAACAGGGCCACAGTTATTCCATTTGGAATGCAGAGCTCTGAAATGCTGTTGAGGATGCCAGCTGTATCCTCCTCTCTGGCTGTGTCAGTCGAACGAAGGAGCAGGCAAGGTTTTCAATAGAGGTGTGCATTCTGCAGGCAGGTTTATTCTAGAGCAAGCGAATGATCCTCAACTTTACCTCTGATCCCTGCTAGCTGCAAGGCGGGTTTGAGGCTGGGGGGTCTTACAGGATTTCTGAGTCTCTCTGCTCTGTTTGTGCCTGGTCTCTTTTTACATCCCTGCCGTTAAGGTGCATTTAGAGGGCTGTGGCAGCTCTTGCATAACAAACCTTATTTCTCAGGCAGTTAATAAATGTGCCGTTAAAAGAAGGAAGAAAGATTCTCAGGGCTGAAGCTTCCTGGACAAAGACTCAGCCCAGAGGCAGGCTGTTTAGAAGAGATGAGTTCAATGGAAGTGGGTGTATATACAGTGCGCACACATACACACACACATTGTATTTTATTGTCTCCCAATTTTGGATGTTTCTGTAACTCCTGAGGATCCTTGTTTTTCTGTCTGAGATTTTGCTGACTCTGAGTTCACATCCTGTGGCTTGAGCCACATTTGACTGGTTTTGGTCACCCTCTGACCTTATGTGTATTTACTTTCCCCCGGTCAAAACGGTGGGTTTATTAATGCCATTCCTGTGCATTAACTATTTTGATGGACCGTTGGGCTAGGTTTGGAAGAGGGAATGATGTGAGGTGGGTTTCAGAACAGACAGGATCTCTTGCCTGTTGCAGATCCTTCTGGGAAAGGCAGTGGGTGTTTTTTGTTTGTTTCTCAATAGATAAATAAGGAAATTAAATACAAAAAACTCAGTGATGCCCCATATTCTGCTGAGTCATAGAAATTCGATGGAGAGGACCATTCAGCCCCATGCCTGGCCAGTGCAAGTTCACTTCTTATTGCGTGTTCATCCTGTCTTGTTTTAAATGTCCCTAAAATGAGGCTTCCAGCACTCTCCTTCGAGGCCAGTCCACAATGTAGGAGGAGTTGCTGTCAGGATGTTTTCCTTCTCTTATGTTTAAATTCTCCCTTTCTTAATTCCTCTCAATACTCTTGCATCTACACCCTGTGAGCTACCCGGAATAATTCCTCACCTACTTGTGTTTACACCATTCAGATAGCTGTCGGTTTGTTATAACGTCCCTCCAAACCCAGCCCACGGGTGGTACTTTAGAGGGGATGTGCTGGCTACACGTGGCAACAAATGCAGGGACGTTGGGTAGGTGGGGGATGCAGCGCTCAACAGGTTAAAGAACACGTAGGTGGCACCAAAATGCACAAAATCTGGGGAAAGAGAGGCGGATGCTCTCTCGGCAGCCAGCACCCATGGGCTGATGGCAGTGGAGTTGCTGGATGCAAACGCCCGCTCGGAATGCAGCGATGGTTAAAATGCTGCAGTGATCCCATTGTCAGCTGTAGTGTTTTGGGTGGTTTCTGTGAAAGACCTGTGTGTGTTTATACAAGCGCTGGCTGGCTCCGTTTGCATCCAAGTTCCAGCTGCATGTTTTTCTCTGAGTATTCTTGGCCATTACCAGCCCTTCCTCTTTTCCCACAGCACAACCAGGAAATATAACTTTAGTTGAATCAGAGGGCTGTTTTTTTTAACTTAAAAGGGGGCAGGGGGAAGGCTTGCCAAATTTGAATCGTTTTCAGAGCAAATGGATTGGAGCATAAACATGGCAGCTGATGGTATTTTACCGGGGGGGGGGCTCCAGCCAGAGAGAAACATGTGCTGCACAATTTGGATCTCATGTGTGTTTGACTTTAGGGCTCTGCTTCGGCCCCGTACAGAGAAGCCCGAAATCATCCAGATCCTGCAACCATTGCCACATGAAGCTCCTCAGGGGGCCACCCTCTTGGACCTGATGGCAGGTTCGGGGCCTGGATTTGGATCTGGGATCGGGTTAGGATTGGGATCTACCCTTGCTCCCTGTCGTGTTCGAGGGGCTTAGGAACAGGACTTGTAGTTAAGGCTCATCCCTGCAGAACAGGATGGTCAGGTGCGTCCTTGGAATGTAACCTGGGCACTGATTTGTCACTTTTCTCTCCCCTTTCCCTGCTATGTGTCTTCCTGAAGGCCTAAACCCCGAGGGGAGTGTCGTCTTCCCCCCCCCCCCCCCATCTCAGCAGGTTCTAATGCCTCCCGCAGGCTTTGGAACAAAAACTCTCTCCTAAAGGACTCTGCTGTTACATTTTTATATGCAGTTTGCTTGATAGTTTGTCTTTATTGGGATCTAATTAGAAAGAGTTTTACCAAAGAAGCATTTTCCCTTCCCCTTGGGCCACATTAAAATCAAGAAAAGCTGCTCTCTTGGAAATATGTCTCTGGCCCCTGCTGGCATGGGAGCGTTAACTCAACCTGCGAGAAAAGTGACCTACCCAGGGACTCAGAGTGGAGGAGGAATAAATAAAACAGGAGGGGGGAGGAGGAGGGGGAATTTCACAACAGTTCAGACACAGCTTCGGCTTTCTTGGGAAACGTTTGTGGGCGTGGAGTGCTGGTTTGGCTTGAACATTGATAGTGTCAGTGAACTTTTCCAGACATCGTCAGAATGGTGGGTGCTGTAATTAGGAGGCCCATAGAGATTTCATGCATTAATAATAATCTTCCCAAACGGAGGCTCGACATGGCTTTCTGCACAGTCCTTTTTTACGAGGATTATTTTTAAGGCAGTTAGTCAAGTGAGCACAGAATGCCAAGGTTCCTGGACAGGAGGAGCAGAAGCTGCTAGTCCAGTGGCAGCTCTGTGGCTCTTTCCACAAGACAGGAGCCCTCCTGCTCCCTGCACCTTGCCAGGGATCAGAGCTCCATAAAGCATCTGAAGGTGGCTGGAGAAATTCCAAGCACAGTAATTTGCTGCTCCTGGATTGTAATTGAAATCTAACTCTTAATTAGTGAGCAACTGCAGTTTTTCAGAGGCTCTCCAGACACTTTATAGGCACTGTGGGCCTGATCCAAAGCCCACTGCCATTAAAGGAAAGGCTTGTATTGATTCTGAATGGGCTCCATGTCGGGTCCTGATGCCAGAGGCATCATGGCCTAATGGTTTAATAAAGCAGCAGTGGGAGTCCCAAGAGCTTGGACTGTCTCTTGGGGTCACAGAATGTCACTTTGGCCCAGATCCTTAAAGGTATTTAGGCACCTAAGTCCCAATAGGAGTATCAAAATACCTTTGAGGATCTGGACCTTTACCGCTCTGTGCCTCAGTTCCCCCATCTGTAAGTCTGGGATCTTCGCCCATATCCCACGGGCGCTGTGAGCTCAGTTAACTAATGTTTTGATTTACCCTGATTTTACAGATGGGGAAACTGAGGCACAGATGCACAAAGACGTTTTGGCACCTAGGTGCCATTGATTCCAATGGGAGTTAGGAGCATAAGTGCTTTTGGGAATCTGGGCTGAAGTGACTTGCTCAAGGCCTCACAAAGTGAGTTGGTGGGAATGGAACTCAGGTATCCTGGCCTGGAGCTATTAGATCAATCTGCCTGACAGCCAACACCATATCTGACGTGCAGTGTTTGCCTTTAAAGACAAACCTGCATGCGGTCCACACGCCGGTTAATTGATTTCACAGGTGGCCACTGGCCATAAAATGATGCCCTGTTAATACTGGAGAGCATTACTGGGGATGATGGATCACTGAACCATGAAGTAGCTGGGACTCTCAACAGCCCTCACCTTGCCCTCTAATGAATGATCAGGGGTGGAAAGGAAAGGAACATGTCCAGCTTTTGCCGAGGCACCTGTTGCAAAGAGAGCCATGCTGTGGCGGGAGGGGAGTACCACCGTGGGCTTGTGATTGGGATAACTGGCCTGTTAATCCTGGTGGGCTTTCAGGGCTGTTTTCTGCCAGAACCCACTGGTGAGTGTGGGAGAGCTAGGCAGCTGCCTGCATGTACTGCTGCTCCGAGGGCTTGATTTTGAGAGGGGCTGAGCATTTCCCACTCATTGCAGGGCTGGGCACCTCCCAGGGTGACTATTAATTATTAGTTGCACCTAGAGGCCTTATATGAGGACCAGGATCACACTATGCTGGGCCCTGCACGCGCACACACTCTGAGAGTGCCATCCCTGAAGCGCTTACAATCTAAATAGGCAAGACAGATCAAGGAGGGAGAAACTGAGGCACAGAATGTTGAAGTGACTTGCCAAAGGTCACCCAGCAGGTCAGTAGCAGAGCCGGGCACAGACCGCAGGTCTCTTGAGTCTCAGCGCGGTGCTCTACCCACTGGACCATGCTACCCCTCCCCCACAGAGGCATGAAGGACTGGGTCTGTACTGCAGCATCTCGTGGCAGGGAACAGCAAAGCCCAATTAATGCGACTGGATTGCCTTTCCTCTGTGCAGTGTCTCTTCCTCCCACTGTTTCAGGCACCGTTTCAGCACTCCAGCGTGTGTACGCAGATTTATTTCGCCAGATTACTAAACTCCAATAATCACATCTATAATCCACCGCAGCCTGTAATGGGCTCATAAAAGGATAATAATGGGGGATTTGTATCCTTACCATTGTTCACAGTGAGACGACGACGTCAGCTCAACACAGGAGGTAGAAAAGGGTTTTTATTATGGGCTCTTAGGGGAGTGTAACGTGCGTGTGTGTACATGCTTCAAATGAAACTGTCCAAAGCCTGGAGGAGGGCAGATCTGCATATGGCCAGAAGCAGGAAATGCATCTGAATCTGATTTGGTGAAGTGCTGTGTAAATGGATGGCACTGTTTATGTGCTGGGAAATGGAGAGGAACTACGGCGAGCCTAGGTTATTTCAGACTGGAAAAAGATAAAGGCAAGACATATAGAGCTCCAGTCTAGATGCCAGGACCTGAGGGGGCTATTCCTGGCTCCTATGTACCCCTGAGAAGTCACTTCCCTCTTTGTGCCTCAGTTTCCCAATCTATACAATGAAATGAATGGTACTTGCCAGCCTCTGCCAAATGCTTTCTATGGATGCCAAGCTGCCGTGAAAGTGCAGTCGGACCATCCTGATCTTGGTTACGCTGGTGTAAATCTGAAGGAGCTTCATTGATGTTAGAGGAGTTACTCTGGGCATAGGACCGACTCTTGGGTGCTCCGGGGCTCAAGCACCCCTGGAAAAAAATAGTGGGTGCTCAGCACCCACCAGCCACAGAGGCTTGGCAGTGCCACTGATCAGCTGTTTGGTGGCTGGCGGGGGGGTGGGAGGGGCTGGAGTGGAAGTGGAGCACCCCTGGAGAAAAATAAAAGCACCTATGCATCTGGGATTTACCCCACTGTAAAGGAGAGCAGAATCTGGACCATAACGTGCCTTATTCCCCTACTCACTCCCTCAAAATCCTCTTGTGAAGTTGAAGGCTTATTAAGCCCCCTTGGGGGAGGCATCGCTTTTCTTAAGTTCCCTTGGTTTCCTGCCCCTCAGGGCTCTGCTCCTTGGCTGGCCAGATTGGGATTGGTTCTGCCACTGCCTGTATAGATGCAGCCGTTCCCCTGTTGGTGTCAAGCTGGTTCTCACCCCGTGCATTTGGGGCTGGTAAAATTCCAGTCAGCTGCCGAGCAGCGGGGTCTTGGAACACGCGACGCTTGGCCGGTGGAAAAATATCTGTCTGGAGCCAGCGCCTGCCTCTGTTGTTAGTTTTCTTGGCAGGCTCAGCCGACTGCCCGGATATGACAAGAGCTGTCCCAGAGAGGAGTGGGGCAGATGGAACCAGCTACAGCCGTAAATTTCTCCATTAGACGAGGCCTAGAATCTGCCTTTTGTTAAGGGGTGGTGAAAGGTGGTAGGAGCTGTTGCAAATGGCTCCTCTGCAGTGTTCTTCCCGCACTGAGGGCTTCTGCAGGGAAAGGTTCTCCTGCTCTCTTAGCATGCAGCACTGCCATATGGGAGACCTGGATTTGATTACTGGTCCCAGCTTGAGTGCTGCTGGGTGGGATTGTGGGGGATCAGGAGCACCTCTTTTCTCCCCCCCTCCGGGCCTCACAGCATGTATCTTGTGTTTTTCATTGGAAGCTCTCAGAATCCTGGAATCCTCTTGCAGACCCTGGCAAAGCAGACTGGAGTTGTTCATTACCCCATTTTACAAGTGAGGGAAACTGAGGCACAGAGGCCTCACTTGGGATTGGACTGAATCTGTGGCAGAGCTAGGAATAGAACCCAGGAGACTTACATCCTCAGTCTGTCCTCTGTAAACGACTAGAAGACAGTACGCCTTCCCCAGAGCTGGGAACAGAACCCAGGCGTCCTGACTCCCATTCCCCCAGCTCCAACCCAGAGAGGACATGTCCTCCTTCCCTTCAGAGCACATTGTAATTCTTGCTATTCATTAAAATTTTACAGTGACTAAACTGTCTACATATATTTGCATTGTGTTTAGCACAGCAAGTGCCCATGGAGAGATCTTCACAAGGGGATTGTAAGCTGGGGAGATTAATTTTTGAATTCAAAGGGGCTCTCCAGTGAGCCCTTCTGGTCTGCTAAGGAGCATTTTTCATTGACTCGAAAGGACAGTGGTGGCTGTGATGGGGGTTTAGGGAGGAAAAAACTGATTCAAGTGTAGCTTAGAATCAAAACTAGCCAGGTAGAAGACTTTAAACCTGCCTCGGATTTTGGGCAGGCCTTGGATGGGTTCCATGAGATCTGCTCCGTTGAGGCCACTTGCAGCGCACCATAGGATCGCTCCTCTACTTTTTTTGGCGATTTGAGTAGCAGAGACATAGATAACAGTATGGACCTTTTCAATTGGCATCGTTATGTTTCAGAGTCAATGCTCCATTGCGATGAATGGAAGCACGTTCCCCCCCTCTCAGAGCTGTTGTCTGAGGCTGTCTGCAGCCACAGGCAGATGCCGCTGCAGCACTTTACCTCCAGCTCACATCTGGAAATACACCTTTGCAGCCTTAAGGGGCAGAGATGTATGTTTTCTTTAAATGAAAGCTTAGCTGCAGGAGTGCAAGGGGGCAGCCCGTAGGCAAAATGTACTGGATCGCCGAACCACTGCAAACTGGCCTCTGAATCAGCCACTGAATTAGGGAACTGGTAAAGGCAATCGCGCCTCTGGTCAGCCAGTTAGGGTGCCTGCTGTCAAAACCTCTGCTCAGGGTGGGGGAGATCATGCCCTTTTGGAGGGCTGCATAGAGCCAGTCATTTGCTTTTCTGTTCCCTAGCAGGTAGGTCGGCGGAAGGCAGGAATGGGAGCCTGAAATGAAGCCTAAATTCAGCCATTTAGACACTGTGGGCTGGTTTCTTGTCTTGGTTGCGTCGGTGTCATTGTGGAGTCACCCCATCAGTTTCAGGAGGGCTACTCTGGGTTTTCACAGGCTGGAATGAGATCCGAATCTGCCCAGCTAGCGGCTGCCGGGCAGGATCGGTGAGCTCAAGATTGTTTGCCGAGAACGGCACACGCTGCGGTGGCAGTTGGAACATGGAGGCAGCAGGTGTCCTATGCAGGGTTATAATTGCATAGCGCTTTTCCCCTCCCCCGGTTGTGCTCTGCTTCGTATAAAAACATAAACCCAACCAGAGGCTGCAGTCTCTCATTCTCCTGAATACCTTTGATAGATCCCCTGAAACGTCATTGATCGCCAAATAAGAAATACAGTGGTTGTTAAAGTGTCCCTCCTCCCTGCGCTCCCAGTGTTTCGTATTACCAGCCCGGGTGCTCTTTTGACAGCTGAATTTTTTGTACTGTAACCGTCTCCAGGCACACGGTAATGCAGCGAGCTCGTCAGCCACCGGAGTTGCACAATACACTCCTGGCATAATTACCCTGAAGCCGTTCGCACTTGGATTTGACTGCATTAGCTGCAATTAGCAAATAAAATATTTTGGTTTATAGCTTTCATCGACAAATGGAACTCCTCCCTCCCTCCCACTCCCATCCTTTCTGTGCATTGTCCTCTGCTTTTAGTGGTCTGGTTATGTCGCCTGCTTGCTCACCCCTGAGGATTCCTGGAATCTTTCTGCAGTATGTGGGATGTGTTGCCTAGCGGTTAGAGGTTGGAGGGGTAGGGACTGGGATTTCCTGGGTCCTATGCCCAGTTCTGATACTGGGCGGTTTAGATAACACACACGTCTCTCTTCCCAGCTCTGAGCGAGTGTTGTTTCCTCTGGTTATTAGGAGGACTGGGAACTAGTTCAGTGGTTTGAGGATTGGCCTGCTAAACTCAGGGTTGTGAGTTCAATCTTTGAGGGGGCCATTTGGGGATTGGTCCTGCTTTGAGCAGGGGGTTGGACTAGATGATCTCTTGAGGTCCCTTCCAACCCTGATATTCTATGAACGAGGGGTTGGTTTCTTTTCCTGAGTCTGCCACTGACCTGTTGTGTAACCTTTGGCAAGTCACTTCAACTGTCTGGGCCTCTTTCCCCTCCCAGCCGCGTGTAGACAGAACGCTCTTCAGGGCAGGGGCTATCTCTCACTGTGTGTACATACCGTACTTAGTACAGTGGGTCTCCTATCTTGGTTGAAGTCTCTAGGCACTATTGTGATATATCAATATGTGATAATTTGTATCCAGTCGGTGTTTGTGTGTGTTCTAGGCAGGTGCCCCTGGCTCAGAGCCACTTCATATCAGCTGCTGCTGTTTCAGAGTCTATTCACTCCCTTTGCCTGTGTCTCTCTTGCTGCTTGTGTGTATCAGTCCTTGACTTGTGTGTGTGTGTGTGTGTGTGTTTGAGGATCAGGTCCTTGCTGTGGGGCCTGAAGGAAAGGACCAGTCTGGAAGCTGACGCTTGAGTCTTCCGGTCCCTTCGACAGCGCTGGCGTTGTTTGGAGGACGCGGCCTAGAGTGCAAGGGTTACCATGGCCTCCATCCTGACCCCACAAGCCAGCTGGGCTCCACCGCGTCTCCGCGGGCCCTCTCGCTGTGCTGGGGTGGCTCTATTGTCTGGGCTAAGTGAGTGGGAAACGCCCAGCGAACATGTTCCCTTTGTCAGGCCCAGCTCTGGGATTGGGGTCAGGGATCAGAGGCTGTTTGGTTCTGACCCGCCCCCAACACGCCTTCCCAACCGTCACCCGCAGGGTCTTCATCAGAGCGTCAGAGCGTGAAAGCTGAGCCCAAAGCAAGCCCCAGTGATGACTGCTCAGGAGACGAGAGATGGGGCTGGATTGGGGCCTTCCCCAAGTAG
The DNA here is from genome assembly GCF_003597395.2 of Chelonoidis abingdonii. Classification (NCBI taxonomy): domain Eukaryota; kingdom Metazoa; phylum Chordata; order Testudines; family Testudinidae; genus Chelonoidis; species Chelonoidis abingdonii. Next base: position 12,823,356 of record NC_133793.1, read on the forward strand.
GGCTCCGGATCGCAACCTGGCAGCCCTGTCTCTACATAGAGCGTTTGTGGTGGGTACCGGGCTAGCAACCCTCTGGCGCTGGAGACAGATCCCAGCTCTGGGTTATTTAGTGGTAGCTGTGCCTTCAGATGCAGGTGGGCTGAAGTCAGCAACTTCTGTGCTCTCTGTCTCCAGGGCTGGAGCGAAAGGACCCAGATTGGGCCCCCCTGGCTTTGTAAATCCTAAATTCAAAGCTCTCTCCCCGGCCCCCCAGGCCTGTGAGGCTGGCAAACCCCTAGCCAGCATTCTCCGCTGCCATGTCCCGCAGCCACGGTGCAAGGCCGGCACTGCCTATCTGGGCAGCGTGCCTGAAAATGACAACGAGCAGCTATACAGTCTGGGGTGAGTCCAGCACGGGGCAGGGCCTGTCGCTTTATGTCCCCGCAAAAGGGAGATGTGTTTACTACGAGAGAGCAATCACAGTGTGACATCCTAGCGGAGACAAGGCACCAGGTAGGCTGTGGCTTGCCAAGCTCAAACCCCTCTCACTAGTTATCAGCTAGTTACCTCCAGGTGAAAACAACTTGGACTGCCTCTCCGGTCGGACTCTACAGCACACTAGTGATCTCGGTGTACGAACGTGCAAAGACATAGCCGTGAGTCTGTGCAGCGCCCAGGGCAGTCTCTCTTAGGGCTTTCCGTGTTACTGTGATCCAGACAATAAGGAAACAGGCTTCGCTTTGGAGACCTGTGCCCGCTTTGCAGCCAGTCAGTCACCAAGATGCTCACCTGTCCCGTAGGGAGTGCTCGCCCCTAAATCCCAGAGCAAGGCTCTGCAGCAAGGTGGTGTTTTCACACTCCCTAAAACCCACCTGGGTTAACCGGGTCACACTCATTGTGATCTGCTCTGCAATTAGTCGCTGTTCTCTGCCTGGCTGGAGAAGGGTTAACCCCGCCAGGGCTGCCACTCATCCTGGAAAGCTGCCGGGCATGTAAAATGTTCATGTGCACCGTGTTTTCTGAACACCCTGGTTCAGGCTCAATTTCTTCACCAGGTTTTTGTGGTAAGGGAGGCGGCTTTTATTTTTTTTTTTTCCTTTTAAATGGCTTTAAAAGCTCTGCATGTTCTGATTCGAAGATCTGCCGGGCAAGGAGGTGACCCTGCGGCCAGTATGCAAGGAGCAGGAGTCTGGGGCTGGCCACAGGTCGAATGTGTCAGTGTAGGGTGGGATCTGGGAGCTCTTCCACGTGGTTGATTGGGGTTGCCAATATCTCCTGGCTGACTGCCTCCCCTAACGCCTCCTGCCTTGGGTCTGCCTCCTGTGGGCCCCCGCCTCCCTCCGGCATGTCCCACCTTTCCCTCTGCCAGGAAGATGCTGGGGGTGCGTTGGGTCGTGTTGTCACTTTCTGATTTGTGTCCTGCACCTGCAGACTTAGGGACAGGATCGTCTGGGCTGGCCGTGGCTGTTTGCCCAGAGGTTGCCAGGTTCTTCCACTACAGACATGCTGGGGTCTTCTGATTCTTCCCTCTGCCTGGGTTTGAGCTAGTTTGGGTTCAGTCTCCCCCTCCCCCCCCAATCCTCCCCAACTTCTCCAAAACTTCCAGTAGCTTCCTCCCTTCCACCCTCTTCCTCGCTGTTGAGCCCAGCTCCGGCGCTGTGGCCCGAGAGGGCATCGTGTGGAAGGCAGATTGAACTGGCCTCCCCCTGTCCTGCTGGGACTGTCCCTAGACACCACAGATCCAGATCCCAGCCCTGCTGGCATTCAGGGGTGTTCGGTTTGCCCAGTGTAAAGAGAGAGGCTGTTGGTTTACACTGTTCATTTCCTGTCTGGGGGTGTTTAGGTTGGGGCAGAGTCTCTGGTCACCTCCTGGCCTGCAGGGATATTTTTTCCATGGCTTGATCTTGCTGCCCTGCCTGCCATGAACGCTGATGGGTCTCTCGCCTGAGGAAGGGCAGCAGATTCTGGGCTTCGGAGCATCCCGCGGGAGCCTGGGAGTGCCCCATTGCATTGGAGACTAATCCTGGAGACCGGGGTAGCCGTTGCCAGGTGCTGTCCCCCAGGCCTCGACCTCTGCTTGTCTCCTGGCAGCCAAAGCGTCACTAATGCCCATGGATTGGGATCTTGTAGGGTTTTCCCCTTGACTGCCTTTCAAGCCTGCAGGGGGGAGCCTTCATTGCAAACAAGCCCTCTTCCTGGAGGGCCAGGCACTTAAAATCGGAAGCGACTGAACATAATGCACAAAGGCCAGACCAGGCTCGGCAGGGGAGGTCCCTGCTTGGGGCTTGCTGCAAACCAGCCTGAAGGCATTCTGGGGCGGATCCGGTGTCCCCAAACTGGAGAGCTTTGCTCCCAAACTCAGAGGACTCTACCCTAAAGGCTGGGGCATGTTGATGGGCAGACTGGGCTCGGAGGTGGGAGAAAGGAGTTTGGATCGGTTCCCCCAGTGATACTCAAGTCAGCAGTTTGCAGTTTTAATAGGGAGAGCAGCAGGGCTGCTTGGGGCAGAGGTTACCTGGGGTCCGGACCCGGAGGTTGTGGATCTAACTCATTACCAGGCCTGTGGTGCTAAGGGCAGGGCTGTGGGATGACGCACTGAGGTTTTCTTGATGAATTCAGTGCCCAGCAACGGTGCTGCTTTGACGGTTCTGGAGACCCAAGTCTTCTTTCCTCTGGACTTCACCATTGCCCTAGGGCCCCTAGCAGTGAGCAAGCTGAACACTGGGCTGTGCTGCATTAGCACCCAGGATGCTAGTTGGAGTCTCGGGGAGCTGGAAAGTCAGACCTATATGTATATATGGTCCCCCATCAGTGGAGTACATGTGGGCCTCCCAGATGCTAATTAACTTCTCACAGTCCCCGCGAGATAGGGAAGGGTTAATACTCTCAGAAAATGGGGCGCAGCAGTACAGGCACGCAGCAAGTCTGTGGTGGAAGCAGGAATTGAACCTAGATCTCCTGGCTCCCAGTCCAGTGCCTGACCCTGCTGTTGCCCGTGGGGTTAGGTGTCCACCAGGTTGCCCTGCTAGTGTTCCTCAAGGAGTATCCTGGGCAGTCCCCACTGGGGGACAGAAGCGGTGTGGGATCAGTTGGAGAGCTGGTTGGGGTGGTGATTGTCCTGCTAGCTGGGAATTGGGCTGAGACCCACCAACCTCGCTGCACCTTGCTAGCTGCCAGGACAAGAAGAGATCTGGTTTTTATTGCTACTCTGGACTGAATCTTAGATGGGAGTTTCTGACAGAGAAAGACCTGTGTAGAACTGGAGCGGACAAGTGGCCTTTCCTGGGATGCTGAGCTGAGAACCTCAACTCTTTATATGTGCCACAGTCCGTGAGATATGTACTGCCACCCAGGCGATCTTATAAGGCAAACACCTGTCCCTTAATTAGCCTCAGTCCATGGGGGTTGTGCTTAACTCTTTGAATGCTGGATTCTAAGGAGCCTCTGGGTTTTTAGTCTTATGCCTCTGATTCCCCAGAAGGGAGCCATCTGGCCCTTGCTCTGCCTGATGTCAGTGCAGCGTGCTGCGAAAGGGTTAAATCACAACTGCCAAATGTGTAGTTTATGGGGTAACCTCTGCTTTGTAGGCGAAATACCAGATGGTTATGAAACCACCTCTGCAGAACCGGAGCAGTCCAGCCCTGCTGTCTGGCTGCTTGCCCTCCATAAATAGGCTTTTTAATAATCCGCTATTAACACATGCTATAATCATCCTATTAAATGCACCTGGGAACCTTTTAATTATCACTTGATTAAATGTCAGGTTCCAAACCTGCCTTCTTGATGGGCCGTGACATTTGCTTTGTAGCTCTGTGGTCAATGTTTGAATGTGCTCCCGTGTTCTGATACCCAGTGGTGCTGCCGGCCTGGCCTCCAGTTTTCCCAGTCCTTGTTCTGTCTGGGTGCTCTCAGGAGTAGCCATCGCCATGGGATGGGAGCACCTCACTAGCCTTTGAGAGTTAACCCCCAGCTAGGGTGACTAGACAGCAAATGTGAAAAATCGGGACAGGGGTGAGGGGTAATAGGAGCCTATGTAAGAAAAAGACCCAAATCGGGACTGTCCCTATAAAATTGGGACACCTGGTCACCCTACCTGCAACATTATCCCCATGTAACAGATGGGGAAACTGAGGCACAATGGGAGTCCATGGCTTGCCCAGGAACTCATAGTGAATCGGGGCAGAGTGGGCAACTGAGTCCCAGCCTGTTTCTGCCCAGCCAGTTCTAGCTGCTGATCAGTGTCTGCTAGCCACTGACTCCTGCTGAGATTGCAGCAGCAGCGGCAACCTGTACTGGGACCCCGAAAGGAACGTGCCACCTGTTGGCAGGATTTTAATTTGAGGTGTGCTCAGGCATAGAGAGAGCTCCGGGCAGCGAGGCTGGGTGCAGATGCCCAAGGCAAGCTGCTGTGCGGGAAGGCAGCGCGGAGTAATGCTGTCTTGCTGGGGGGCAATCCATCCCCCTCATTAACTACTGTGTTCTGCTCCTCTCCTTGCGGGATTCCGTTCCCCGGGTTGCAGAAGACACGCTGGGGCATTCTACGCTGGCTTGCCCAAGCACAGGTGTGTTTGCAGGGCTTTTCCATGGGCCAGTCCTTGCCATTTGGGGGAGGATTTATGGCCTTCCTGGCAAATACTTTATCCTTACTTAGAACGGGCTCAGGAAGAGACCTCTAGAGGGTGAGGACAAAGCACCTTCAATCATATACAAACCTGGGGATGCCACTGAGGTTGATGTGTCTAGTGACAGGCATTTCTGTGGCATGGGTGCCTTATCATGGAGGTAGTAGCATAAGGGTCTGTTCACCTCCAAGTCTCTGGTTCACATCCGGCCCATGTACTGACTGGTCCCCTCATTGGCAGCCTTAAGGAACAAAGGGGACATTAAGCAGGAAACTCATTCTTGACTCTGGAGGGGATCTCTCCAGGCCATGGCTTGGGTCTCCTGTGCAGGAAGTGTATGCTGTTGCTACTTGTATGACAAATACAGGGCTCAACCCTCTATTGCTCTCCTTCCACCAGCACGCAATTCGCAAAGGACTAGAAATTTCACCTTCCGCTGGTTGTGTATGGCAGGAGGTCGCCCCATTGGCGGCCCTGGGAGCCCCAGGCCGGAGGATTTTACAAAACTAATTTCCATCTGGCTGTGTATTCATGCTTCCCAACCTGCCGCTGAATTTGAGACCCAAGGGAAACCAGTGGCGCAGGCAGCTTAAAATGACTCGGGGATTAATTTCCTTTGCATACAACTATTCCAGCGCCATGACGACTGGGGATCATAAAAGTAAGAGAGCAACGCCCAGCTTGGGTGGGTTAGGAAGAGATTTGCGTCTCGACATAGTAATTAAGGACAGCTGAGAGGTTCAGCAGGTCTGGCTTTTATATGCAGAATGAAGTCGACAGAGGAGCTACTCTGGTTAATATTTAAAACACTGTTTATAAAGCAGCTTCCTTTCCTGGTACTAGGGAACGTGTCTTTCGTAGTCGGCACCCTTTGCAGGCTCGAAATTGAGGGGGCGTGGTGTTGGTCCTTCCGTTAGCGAGTCGGGGTGCTGCTAAATTCTGCTGCCTCCTCCAGTCAGGCAGGTGGCATAGCATGGCCAGCACGGAGCTCTGCTGCAGTGGTTGCCGGATCAGACCAATGGTACGTCTGGCACAGCCTTCTGCCTTTGCATCCTGCGCCTCAGAGGAGGGCGTGCAGCTTTTGCAATGCTGAATTGTCTCAGCAGACAGGTGCTGATCGGCTCCTGCACTGGAGCACGGGGATCGATGGTCCTTGTACTTTTTATCCTAACTCTGATCACAGCAGATGCTGTTCTTAGTCCTGCACGTGTTTGATCTTTAGTTTTGAAATGTTCTAAGGTGTTTGCTGCCACCGTATCCTGTGGCAATGAGTTCCCCAGGTGAGCCTGGAGAGAAGTATTTCCTTCTCAGATGATGTTGGCCGGAGTCGGCAGGGGTGGAAGTGGTCCCCAGATTTGAAAGCCTTTGACTCTCCTAAATGTCAGCTTTCCATATGAGCTGAATGGCTCAGGGCTCCTTTTGCTCTGTGTCCAGGGCTCTGTAGCTGGAAGGGCAAAAAGGCGAGGCTGTTGTCTCGGTCTTTGCATCCATCAAGACATGCTCTGCTGGTATTTTTGGCCTATTTCCCATGGATTTGACAGGTTCGGATACTAGAGAAACAGGCAGACTTTGGAGCATTTCTCCCAACCAAATCACCATCCCAGCGAGTTTCTAGAATTGATTCGCCAAAATGTGCTGCAACATCCAGAGAGCACAGATCCTTTGTTTCCTGGGGAGGGGCGGGGTCACTGCAGCGATGACTCTGTGCCCAGATCACTGATCACGGCGTGATTTGGGTGAGGGTTGGAATGGATTCGCTGCGAAGCCTGCCGGGGAGGGGTGGCGAGGCGGTGCCTTGACGACGGGGCTGGGTGAGTGGTGCTGGAGCGGGATCCTGATTTGGTCTGGGAGGCTCCTGTGCTGATAGACAGGCAGTGCAGCTGAATTACAGGATTAGTGCTGCAGGGAGTGTGGGGACGTCACCTCTGAATCCAGCCCAGCAGAAGCGATTGGAAGCTGTTGTCATCGATGGCCATTTGTGACATTGGGAACCGAATTTGGGTCTTTTTTGGTCCAGCTCGTAGCAGGGCAGGTGTCCACATCACTCCTAGTGCGGGTCAGCGAAGGCCCTGCAGAGTGGCTGGCCTGCCTTCTCCATGTCCAGGCAGAGCCGTGATGGTACTGGAGAAAGCTTGCTCTGCGGGTACCGTACCCGCTCAGAGGATACATGGGGGACTTTCTCTTGGGCTCTCTCTCATACACACTCCTTGTTTGCAGACTGCGTGGAAGGTGCAGCAGGTGTCTGTGGTGTACTGGACTGAGTGAGCGCATCTGCGTGGATTAGTTGGTCCGTGCCTGACTTGCTTTCCTTCAATGGGTGCTGCTTCTCCCGTAGCTCAGGGCGTAGAGAGACCTGTGGAATGCAGTGCTAGATCCTGCCACAACCTACACGGAGCTGCAGACAGGGATGTAAGCAGAGTGTGGATCCCAGGGTGCTTGGAGGATGGGACCTGAGCTTCCCTGTAATCCACGCAGAGGGAAAGAGGGTGTGGGTTAAACTGAGCTAAGGAGACTCAGAGGGAAGCTTCAATTGTGGTGTTCCTTTTTCTCCAGTTGTAGTCAGGAGTCCTGGGTTCTGTCCTCTCCTTTGACTTGCCCCCTCAGTGACTGAGTCACACAGTTGGTCTGTGCATCCGTTTTCCCCATCTGCCAAGAGCCTCCATGAGCCTGTGCAGAGCTGCCATGTGTCTGGCCAGGGCAGTCAGTGTGCTCTGGGGGTTCCCCGCTTTGCTGCCGCCCTAGGGATTCCATCCATCCTTTGGGAACTTCAGGCTGGAGAAGAAGTCGAGACAGAGGGCCCTGGGCATGGGTGGGTTTCGTTCATCTGCAGCGCAGGACAAGCGTCCCTCTCTCTACCGCTCGGTGCCTTTGTTCACTTGCTCCCATTTTCCACTAGGGAGCAGGATCAGAATCCAGCCTGAGGCAATGATGCCCCACCAGGGTCATCTGCAGGGACTGAACCTGGGCCCTCTGGCTCTGAAAGCAGGGCCCTTTGCTGCATGAGCTACAGACCCAGGCAGCTGCTGATCCATACAAGGGCAAACCCATCCCTGGCTGATGAGTGACGCCAGCCTCTGGAGGGATGAGGTCTTTGTCTATGACCCAATCAACCTCTTGATGTTGCCCACTTGCAGTAATGCAGCAGTGGTTTCCTGCGCCTGGCAATTGATCTCTTGTTCAACGGGGGGATGTAATCCCATGTGATAGGCCTTCAAAAGGGACCCCCTGGAACTCTGCTGGAGCCCATCTGGGTGGCTAGTTCCCTAGGATCTATTGCACTCCCCTGCCCCTGTTTTTAGTGGGGTGCGAGGAGGGGCTTGTGGCTGGGATGTGGGAGAGCTGGGCTCCCTTCCTACCTCTGCAGTGCCTCCCCAGGACAGTGGCTGGATCTCCTGGTGTTTTCCCATCTTCAAGGTGGAAGATGTCACCGTTCCCCTGCTCCTTGTCTGCTGGAGCAGGACCATGTCTCGCACACGAGGCAGCGTTGCTGGCTCGAGAATAACAGCATTTTGGCTCCTTGCTGCAGCCTGCTCCAGCCCTGCCTGGGGGAACTGGCCCCCCAATTGTTGGCCTTCCCCACTGCCCCGCCTGCTGGAGAAGAGCAGCCACTTTGAGCCAGGGCAGAAGGCAGGAAAAGCTTGCCCCCTACTGCAGGCAGGAGATGTGGGGGGGAGGGGGCACCCCAGTGTATGAGGGAGTGGTGAAGAGCCCCTGGAGCTGCAGGAGTTGCTGATGGAGGGGGGCACAGAATGATTTAACTGGGATATTGCGGGGGTTGGGGAGAGGCTGGAAGCTCTGTGATCAGGTTCTCCCCAACCCCCAGAATATCCCAGTTAAATCAGCGAAAGGGCAGAATCCCCATGCTGGGTACGTTTGGGAGAGGTGGCAGACCTGCCCTGGGATGGCAGGGGGAGTTCAGCAATCCACAGGCAGCCCCCAGCCCCCAGTATAGCCTTTGCCCCCAAAGCCATTGAGTGCGTGTGTGTGCATGTGTGCGTTGTGTGTGTGGTTTGACTGGCACAACGGGGCCCCCATTCCAGTCAAGGCCTCTGGGAGCTACTGTAATACAAAAGAATCAAGCGGCAGCACGGACCAGTGGGTAAGGCCCTGGTCTGGGATGGAGGAGACCTGGCATCTATTCCCAGCTCTTGGGCAAGTCGCATCCCTGCTCTGTGCCTCAGTTTCCCCACCCAGCCTTTGAATGTCCTGCTTATTTTAGCAGCAAAGAGTCCTGTGGCACCTTATAGACTAACAGACGTATTGGAGCATGAGCTTTCGTGGATGAATACCCACTTCATCGGATGCATGCATATATTCACCCACGAAAGCTCATGCTCCAATATGTCTGTTAGTCTATAAGGTGCCACAGGACTCTTTGCTGCTTTTACAGATCCAGACTAACCCGGCTCCCCCTCTGATACCTGCCTATTTTGGTTACAAGCTGCTCAAGGCAGGGACTCTCACTGTGTGATCTCAGCTGAGGCCTCCTGGCTCATTAAACAATAAGTTGCCATGAGGCAGTGAAGCTGAGCCAGGTTAGCGGCCACGTGTAACGAGAACAAAAGGGACTGTGGGAAGGTTGTGGTTCCCTTTTTAGTCCCCTGGGCTTGGCTGCCTCTTGCATGTGCCACATCATTCCCGTGCTGCCTTCCCGAGGCGGCGCCTTTTGGTTACTTACTTAAAAGTTTGGCATTTAAGATGAAAGAGCGAAATAACCTGCCTTTTGAGCCTGCCACCAAGCCTCGTGCGCCCCCTCGCTGCTTCGCGTACTGCTGACGGCAGGCAGGGGCAGGGGGAGCCACTAGACTTGCAGACGCTTAGAGGGGAGCGGTCTTTAAAGTCTGCTGCACAGTGGGAGTCTTGGCTGTGGCCTTTGTGAGTCCGGCTTTAACACCGAGTGACGCCTTCAATTATGGGGAGAGAGGAGCGGAGCAGCTCTGGGCCGAGGAGGTGGGGTCATCGGGTGCTGTGATGACTGGCAGGGGTCTGCCTGCCTTGCATTGGAACTGGGGCAGCCCACCTGCCATGGTAACAGGGGCTCTGTGTGCCAGCAGGATTTTTGTCCTTGTTAGAATTGGCCTGGGGCAGCTATTGCTGGAGAACAATCGACTTTTGTTTGCTATGGGCAGACAGTCTTTGATCTTCCGGTTTCCAGGTCGTAATGACGTCTGGTGCCACTCCACGTTTGCCAAGCAGGGCAAGAGAGAAATGCTACTTCCGGTAGCAAAGCCAGGGGTGGTATACAATAAAAGCAACAATCATCCTTTGTCCATCTCTAGCGCCTCCCAACTGGGGCCCTCAAAGCACCCTACAAACATTGAACTGCTGCTGCTTCAGCCCCTATGATGTCCCACTGAGGCAAGTCGGTATGGTCATCCCCATTTTACGCATGGGGAAACTGAGGCACGGGGCGGGGGAGCTCAGCACAACCAGGGAAGAGAGCCTGGGGTCCATGGCCCAAAATCATACAGCAATCTGACAGCAGAGCTGGGATTAGATCTCCGGAGTCCAGGCTCTCGGTCCATGGCTCTAACCACTGACCTGCACTCCACCTGACGGGGGAGAAAATGTTCCAGAGAAGAGGAGCGCTTCACTCATGAATTCGTGTGTGTGTGTGTATAGTCACTTTAACGGGAGAGGATAAATCTATCTCCGCCCCCCCCACCACACACCCACAACCACACCTCCCCTTCTCTCCTGGCTGGGGTGAGGAGTCGCGGTTGTTGCCCCCTGGGCTCGTCGCCAGGGGATTGTGCTCTGTGGGAGTCTGGCTGTGCTCTGTGGGATGCCGTGCATGTCGGCGTGGTCTGAGGCGTTGGGCAGCATGACTGTGGGTAACGCAGGCCAAACAAACCTTTGCAGTCGCTGGATCCAGGCCTCGCGGTCTGGCAGGAGAGCAAGGAGGGAGGGAAAGATCCCCTGTTCTGTTTCTCTTGTGCACAGTGTTTGTGCTGCTCTCTCAGCGGAGAAAAGAGCCCCTGCGTTTGTGAGCTGAGCCGAACCTGCCTGGCCTGCTGACAAGCCGCTGCTCGTCCTCCGCAGTGCCAGGTGCCTGGCCGACCCCAGCCCACGACATGGCTGCCTTCGAGGGCTGTGAGGGGGCGCCGGGACACAGGGAGCTCACCCTGTGGCACATCTGGAAGAAATACAGCAAAACGCTGCTTGTCTAAATAGGTGGTTTCCTGCTGTTTTGGGCATGTGCGTTAAAAAGACGAGGCAGCGTGTCATTGAAACTGGAGCCGGGAGAGGCCCCTCTGCAGCTGCTGCCCTACAGTATGTTCCTACAGGTGTTGCCTGGGGCTGTATGAAGTGTCCCAAGGGATGGCTCTGCCCCTTGGGAGGCCGGTTCCCAGGCTAATCGATCTCCCAGGCAAGGGAGCTTGCCCGGGCCAATTTCTGAGCACTGGGAGCTTACTGTACTGCAGTGCCCCCAGTAGAGGGAGCTGGGAAGTCACTGTGCCTCCTGCTTGTCTCCCAGGCCTGGGACCCCGTGCTGCACCCGGGCGGATCTGTGTGCGTGTGCGCACACGTGTGCCGGGGGATGAGTCCCTCCCCGGATGGGCAGGGAAAGCCATGGAGCCAGGCAATAACCTGCCTACTTGAGATGTGATGTTGGTGGCTTGTAGGGGATTTGGATCGGTTTAGTGTCTAGGGGATTTGGATGCCCAGCTCGCATTCATTGACTGGATCCCTGTGTGGCTCGGCCTTGGTTATGGGACTGTCCTTTGCCTGATTATCACCAAAGGGGGAAGTACCCTCCACAAGGGGGTCTGTGTATTGCTTCGCCACTGTGGGAGGCCGTGATTGGCGCAGCCTTGTGCGGACTCCTAATGCCGGGGTGTGTGTGTGTCTTGCCTGTGTCAAATGCTAAAAAACACCAGGTTGGCAAACTCTTATTCTGTAACTTTTAAAAGTGCCTTAAAAATCCCCTAAAATGCAGGAACTTCCACCTGATGCTTTGGGATGTTCTGGGCGGAGCCTCCTCCTATACACCCTTGGTGCTCCCTGCTTTGCTTGGCTGCCTATGAGCCCCCCCGCCCGCCTCTGTTTTGCATGCTGTATGTCATGCTCTGTGCGGTAGGAGGCCAGATGTGAGGTCCAGTGCAGGGATCTGCTGCTGCGTTGGCTGGTGTCGGGATAGTCACATACCCTCCCCATGTTCTGCCTACACTGCAGTTAGACACCCGCGGCTGGCCCGTGCCAGCTGACTCAGGCTTGTGGGGCTCAGGCAGGAGTGGTGCAGATGTTTGGGCTCAGGCTGGAGCTTGAGCTTTAGGACCCTATGAGGTGAGAGGGTCCCAGAGCCTGAGGCAGAATGTCTACACCGCAGTTAAACAGCCCCTTAGGATCATAGAATCTTGGGGCTTGAAGGGGGGACCTCAGGAGGTCACTTAGTCCCACCCACTGCTCAAAGCAGGACCAACCCCAACTAAATCATCCAGCCAGGGCTTTGTCAAGCCTGACCTTAAAAATCTCTAAGGAAGGAGATTCTACCACCTCCCTAGGGAACCCATTCCAGTGCTTCACCACTCTCTGAGTGAAAAAGGTTTTCCTAATATCCAACTTAAACCTCCCCCACTGCAACTTGAGACCATTGCTCCTTGTTCTGTCATCTGGTACACGCGCAAAGTCTAGATCCATCTCTCCGGACCCCTTTCAGGTAGTTGAAGCAGCTATCAAATCCCCCTCATCTTCTCTTTGCAGACTAAACAATCCACGTTCCTCAGCCTCTCTCATAGTCATGTGCCCAGCCCCCTAATCATTTTGTTTGCCTTCGCTGGACTCTCTGCGTTTGTCCACATTTTCTTGGTGGGGGGCCTCAAAATGGACACAATACCAGTTGCAGCCTCACCAATGCGAATAGAGGGAATAATCACTTCTCTCAGTCTGCTGCAATGCCCTACTAATACAGCCAATATGCCGTTAGCCTTCTTGGCAACAAGGGCACACTGTTGACTCGTATCCAGCTTCTCATCCACTGTAATCCCCAGGTCCTTTTCTGCAGAACTGCCACTTAGCCAGTTGGCCCCCAGCCTATAGCAGTGCATGGGATTTTTCTGTCCTAAGTGCAGGACTCTGCACTTGTCCTTGTTGAAACTCATCAGATTTCTTTTTGCCCAATCCTCCAATTTGGTAGGTCACTCTAGACCCTATCCCTACCCTCCAGCATATCTACCTTTCCCCACAGCTTTGTGTCATCCACGAACTTGCTGAGGGTGCAGTCCATCTCATCATCCAGATCATTAATGAAAATGTTGAACAAAACCGGCCCCAGGGCTGACCCTTGGGGCATTCCTCTTGATACCGGCTGCCAACTAGACATGGAGCCATTGATCACTACCCATTGAACCTGATGATCTAACCAGCTTTCTATCCACCTTATAGTCAATTAATCCAATCTGTACTTCTTTAACTTGCTGGCAAGAATACTGTGGGAGACCCTATCAAAAGCTTTGCTAAAGTCAAGATATATCACGTCCACCCTTTTCCCCATATTCACAGAACCAGTTATCTCGTCCTCCCGAGCTCAGGAGCCCAAGTCAGCTGGCACAGGCCAGCCGTGGGTGTCTAATTGCCATGTAGACGTACCCTTGCAGACTCTGCGCCTACGTGAATTCCATAGTGGTTGAAGGTGCAGGGGGAAATTTAGGGGCAGGCTCCAACGGGAGATGCTTGACTGCCCTTGAAGCCCAGCTAGCAACTATCAGCTGCTGTTTCTATGCAACAGATTGCGAGCTTTGACCTGGGAGGTCTTTCTAACCAACATTGTGTAGGAGCCATGCTGAACAGTGACCATGGTCGCGCCCCTTCTCCGACTGGGAAATGGGCATCATTGAGTCATTCACTTCCAAGCCACTGGGGCTAGTCCAGCCAGCTGGAAGCTGTTGGAATCTGATGGCTGTTTCCTGGCCTTTGGGAACCCGCAGGGAGGCGTCCACATGACAGAAGGATCCCCTGCATAGCTGGATTCCTGTCTGGGAGTGCTAGGCGAGAGGCCAAGGATGGTAGATCCATGCAGATGGAGCTCTGCTCTCCAGTCAGGGCTGGGGCATGTCGTGTGTGTGTGGGGACAGTATACAGGGGAAGTCTGTGTGATGACTGGCCACTGCAGTGATCATGAGCGAGGACTGAACTAGGGACCTCCAGAACTAAGGGCATGAGCCTACACAACTTGAGCTAAAGGACTAAGTACTACATCTGGGAGCTGTGGCTGACTCGTATCGTCTGTGGCTTGGGCCTGGGCAGGGAACATGGGGCATTCGCTGAACAGTGGGTCACACTTGCCCTGCCATGAACTCTGCGGTATCTGTTTTGTGTATTAACCGAAGGCTTCATCCCCTTGGGACGGCTAGTCCGGTGCCTTCCGCGAGTGCCAGATTCCTACCCACAGCGACACGGGAGCTACCCGGAAATGAGCCCTGTTTGGCAGAGCTGCTGCCTCCGCAGCTGGCTTGGGAAGAAACCTGCGGCTGGGAGCGTGGTGACCAGAATGGTGGGTGGAGTGGCTCCTGAGCTGTTACATATAAGCTAAGTAAATTGCTTTGACATCCTTCAAAATGAAAGGCCTTATATGCATAGAAGAGGTCATTATTAATTTAATGAGCGCAGTGACTGAGGTAAAGTGGCCCGCAGCCATCTGAGCTGACCCAGGGAAAGGGAACGTATCATCGGGAATCTCGTGACCTGGTGTGTCTTAATGAGACTGCTAGCCCTGTGGCCACCCTTTGCACTGGCAGTGCAGATTAAGGAGCCCAGGGATGAGCTGAAGGCACGTGGCCACCCCTCTGTGTCTTTCAAGCCCGTCATGCATTCCCTGCTTGATGCACGCTCAGTCCAGTTAGCCGAGCTAGCCAAAGAGCAACATGCATTTCAATTCTAGCGCGTTTGGACCATCAGCCGCCGGCCAGGTCCGCACCGGCCGTGGGCACTGAGTGGAAGATGCTGCAGAGGTCAGAGTGGGATCGGCTCACGGAGCTGAAATGCAGCCCCCCTTCGACAGCCTTATGGCTCCCCTGGTGAGAGCCTCTCCTCAGGGGTACAGCCTGAGAGCCTCAAAGCGGGGTTTGGAGTGGTGATACAAGTGGCCTTTCCCTGTAGGTCGGATGTGAGTCAAAACTAGCAGACATGCTGCCACGGTGGCCTTGAGAAGTCCAGAGGTTCACAATATCCTTTGCCTGAAATCCTCTCTCTAGCCACAGGACGAGGCTCTCTATAGCCTTGTGCAGCCCGGCTTGGGAAGGGGCTACCGCTAGGGTGCAGAGGAGAGGTTGCTCTCCATGGGGCAGCCAGTTCTTGGTGCCTTTGCTGAGGAGGCTGGTTGAGCATGATATGGAGAACCATCAAAATGCCTTCAGATGGTCACCTCTTCTGAGCCTGGCTGGATTCAAACTGGGGAGCTAGAGGTGAGAAGCTCGTTTTCTCTTGCTGGCATCTCCCAAGCTGGTCCCCATGGCATTGCTGCCGGCCCTACAGGGACCCATCCAGGATATTTGTGTGCTCTTAAACCATGGGTACTCGGCCTTCTTCATACTGTGATCCCCACTATTGGTTCCTGGTAGCCAGAGTTGCTCCTCAGCATCCTCTGTGTCAGTCTCTGGGGGGAAGAGGTTGGAGGGAATTTGTTCTGGATCCCCAGGCTGAGGACGCATTAGCTCTTTACCCGTGGGTCTGCAGCTGTCTGTTTCGCCCCCGGAGTAGAAGGGTCTGCCCCCGGGCTCTCCGCACGTCATCTGCCCTGACAGCCTCCAGCTGCAGCCGCTGGCTATTGACATCTGGGGCCTGGACAAGCTTCATGGGAGGACGAGACGAGGGATTGTAGGGCGGGATATTAAAGGTGCCTCAGCTGCCATGAGGACTTGCCCAGGTTCCCCCAGGCAGAGCCTGGGATTGAACCAGGGTCTCCCATGCCTAAGGCTATAGCCAACAGGAGCACCCAACTGGGTCTTCGGGCTCCACGCCGGGTGTGGGGGCGTTTGCTGTGCAGCTGGGGAACACTCCGTTTCCAGACTGCTGTGACTGCAAGGGATTGTCTCTGGCAGCAGAGACATAACTTGCTATGTAATTAGCTGAATAAATGCTCTTGAGATAATAGCTAGGTGTAGCTCACATACCCTGAGTGCTGCGATGGGGATAATTGAATTACTGTATGTAGGTGGATCTCTATTAATATTTTAAAATCTTAGTTGTGGTTTTATTTTGGGCTGTGTAGATTAGGGGCTGGATTGAATGGACCAATGAGCCCTGGTTTTATTAGCCCTGTGTGTAGATCATGCACCATGCAGAGGGGAAGGGCCTGGTGGAACGTTAGCTTCTGAAATGCTGGGGCTCTGGTGAAGTCTTCTCCTCAGGGCTGCCTCCTTTCACATCCCACCCTGTGCGTGGCTATCTGTGTGGGCAGCACGACAGAACCTCTGTAAACCAGTGTGGAGGTACAGCGTCTGTCTTGCAGCGAACCCTGGGCTCCTTCTGGCTAGTCCTGCAAGAGGGACCCAGGACAGCTGGGCTGGGTGGCACCGCGTATCTCACCGACACCATCCCCTGACTGAACTCACTCAGGTTCTGCGTAGTGGGAAATCTTTGTTGTGCAAGGATTGAAGGGAGAGGGTTGTTTCTCTGACTTGACGAAGGGAGTGGCATTGAAGTCCCTTATGGATTCACAGGGTGGGTACAGCATGGACAGTTCCTACTCACCACCACAATCCCATGATTGTCTCTCTGCCGAGATCTGTAGCAATCTTCTACAGGGGTTAGTTGAGTTTCCAAAGCCTTTGGCCTCAGCTGAGGGCTAATAAGAGCTAGCATTGTGCTGTGGACACCTCTCTGCTGGGAAGTGGTCTCGCACCCACCCGGCTCGGTTCATACAAGCCAGCGCGTGACCATCCAATGGTAGGCAGCTGAACGAGGCTGGGTTTGAACTCGCAATGTTGAGGTTTACAGCGCTGTGTCTGTGTAACACACTGTGGGTATAATGATGCCGGAGGGCCTAGGAGAACCTGGGACAGAGCAGCCTAGGACCATCAACTCTGATTCCATCTCAGCTCCTGGCCCCGTGCACAAGAACAGTGAACTCTCTGCACAGGAGCCTGGCTGAAGGAAGGGACTGGATGAGGGCTGCGGTTCTCAGGGTATGCCTATCATACGGTGAAAGCTACACAGTACTGCGGAAGCTGGAGCCATTGCTTTAGTAAATCCATCCCCTCAAGAAGCAGCAGCTCTGTCGATGGCATAATTCCTCTGTCAACGTAGCTGCATCTACGCTGGGGGTTAGGTCAACAGGATGTGAAACCTTTCACAGCCCTGAGCGATGTAGCGTGATTGACTAATTTTGGGTGTAGACCAGGCCTCAGCTTGGCGATGTGGCAAAGAGGCTGAGAGACTGAATTTAAAGGCAGAGGCCATCCTCCGCCTTGTGCCAGAAGACCAAGTGGAGGCGGAAAGAGTTGTCTGACCAGACCCAGGACTCGCAGGAGGGGGAAGATCAGACTGGGCGGGGGGAGAGTTCGGCGTTCAGAATTTTGTTGCGGTTCGTGGATCTATAACTCTCCTTCAAGAGTGAAGTGCGTGTGGTTGAGAAATCCCTCGGCTAAGCCTGTGTTCCTCGCTTTCCTGTCGCATTGTCCCTGAAGGGGCTAATTGAGAAACCAGTGCTCCCACAGCCAGCTGAACTCTGAGGGAACATGTCCAAGAAACTAGGGGCTCGAGAGGGCTGTAGCAGTGGTTCCGGGGTCTCGGGTGGCTACACTGCAGGGTCTTACTGCTCAGGAAGGGGCTCAGGCAAGGGGCCAGCACTTAGGAGACTTGGAACTAGGATCTGTGATCAGTGACTGCCGAGACCCGGGGTTTAGAAGCCTGTGGGCTCCAGCAGTTGTGTTCACTGTGGACTGGCATCGGCCCAGACAGGGGACCGGGCTGGGCTGTGACGATCTTATTTCCCAGTACTTTGAGCCATCGCCTGCTTGTGCAGTGCAGAGATCATCCTGACTAGATGAGGTTAGTGGTGTCCACACCTCAGGCTCAAGTGAGTCCAGCTCTGGGACTCATCACTAGGTCAGGCTGCAGCGAAGCACTGCGCCCTGCTCTCCGGTGCTCTGTTGTCCCAGCAAGCGCAGCTGGATGACACGTGGCGTTCGTTGCCTTTAGAAAATGTCGACCTTAGAGACTTCCCTGGTGACACCAGCTCAGTTTCCAGATTGCTCAGTGCCGGGCAACGCCTCCTGCTGGGATCTGAAACGAAAGCTCCTTCAGGGCTGCTTCTCTTCTCCCTGGTGCCCAGGGGACTGGCTTAGTGCAGGGGGAAGTGGGTGATCAAATAGGAAGGGCCATGAGCTCCTCGCCATCACCTTGGATTGGCTTTACCCCTTCGCGTCCGTCTACACTCAAATACTTGTACGTCAAAAATAAAACCCAGTAGCTTTGTTCCAGTTCACTCCTCGCTCCTCTGGCTGCAGTGTTTGAATTCAGTTCTGGGCTGTAGGTGTAGAGGATATGATGCATGATCTATATAGGTGAGGGCCTGACATGACATTAAGGGCTTGGCTCTGTCCCCAGCCTGAATGATTGATTAACAATGACTAATAAATTTATAGCATCGCACCCCATGACGTTGCATGTTGGATTTTGTTTTAACAACCCACCAGCTACCGTTGCAAGAAGTGGGAGTCTGCATCAGTGGCATAAAACAGTGCCGCCGTCGTGATTCGGACTCCTGCAGCTAGCTGTATAATACTGCAAAGGGTTGGGTTGTTGCTGTAGGACGCTGCTGGCATTTTAATGAGAGATCACCCACCAAAAGTAGGATTGTCCTGGGAAATCCCAGCCTGTGGTGGCAGAAGTGGGATGGATGGAGGAGGGGCAAGTTGTTTAGCTTCTTACCAAATAACTTCTCTCCAAGCTCCCCAGATATTGCCCTAGCACAGTTTATATTCAGATCTTCATTCTTTACAGGCATGAGTGAATGAATCCTCTGGTCCTTACACCCTGTTCTGTGAAATGGGTATTTACATTTCCCTTTTAGGGAGAAAGAAGCTGAGGCATAGAGAGATGAAGTGTGTGGCCCAAGGAAATTGGTGGCAGAGCTTGGGGTAGAACCCAAGAGTCCTGATGTCCAGTGACTTGCTGTTTCTCTGTAGTGCTGCTGGAGTATGCTTGAGATGAAGCTTTTATGCAACATGACTCCAAAGCCTTTCCAGCAAATCTTCCCTTTCATCTCAACTGGTTTTGCAGCAAGGGTGAGATGGAGAGATTTCCCCTAATGCACTGATACCGTATCAGTGTGCGATACGCTGCCCCCGCCCCCAGAGTATGTCTGCATGGCCTTGGAAACCTAGGCTAGCATTTGCTGGATCTGGATCTCACCATCCATATTGCACTGCGCAAACCATCTGACTCAGGTCCACTGCTTGAGCTGCATCCATACTGCAAAATGACATGGCTTGGACCTGAATCACAGCGGGACTTGGGCTCCCCTCCCCCATGTAGGGTCCTAGAACCCACGTCCTGAGTGCTTGCAGATTAATTTGTGTGTGGACGGAATGGGAGCTCAGACCTGAGCTAGCGCCTGGGTTTAGTGTGCAGTGTGGACATGCGTCTAGTGGCTGGGTCTATAGAGAGGCTTATGAGCTGAGGCGGCACTAAAGCTCAAGTGGTAGTGGTCCATGTAGGGGGTCCACCTCCCGCTATCCATGTGAATGTCTATAGCACTCTCACTTGCTCCAGCCATACCTCTGATTCCCATTACATCTTCTTCTAATAATGCCGTAGGCAAACTGTTTTGAGACTGAACTGCAGACGTCCGATCCTTGAGCATCTCTTCCTGGGGGGAACCGTTTCCCAGCTGCTCCTGCTGCGCCTGCAGGAGCAATGGATGACAAGGTGGAATTCCGCGTCGAGCACTAATCCCTTGAGTGACACCGCTCAGTGCATGGGCAGTCGCGCTGACGGGGGGAAGTTAAATGGTCGTAGGGGCAGGGTATGTTATCCCAGAACAGAGCCCCAGCAGGTCCTATTTCAGATGGACGTGAGAGTCTCTCCAGCTTATTTTCTGGGAAGGAATGGACTGAGGGAGGCCAGTGCAGACTCTGTTCTTCAGCGCCTGGCTTCCTCTGGGGCAGTGGCTGGCTCATCTGGGACTGGATTTTTGTGCTGGCCGGGAACCAGCTTCTAGGCTCTTTGCCCGAGAGGGCCGGTGGGTGGAGGGTAAGGCAGCTGTCGGCAGGGCGACTCCACGCCAGCAGTGGGCAGCTGTTATCTTCCTGTCAGGGTCCATTGCTGCCAACACACATGAGCATGGGGGAAGGGCTGGGGCGAGAAATGCGGGCTTCCTATTTTGCCATTGGTAGAACCCCTCCCCATCGATCTTAACGTCTCCCGGAGCAGGGAGGGGATTGTCTCCTGGAGTATCGTCTCCTGCCGCTGTTCTGTCTTTCTGGGAGGGTGAGGAATCTTCCCTTTCGAACTCGTATGAGGCTGAAAAGGTCTCCCCATCCCCCCTCGAAGTCCCACCACCCACCCAGAGCGACATTATAAAGAGCAAAAAGTAAGGGCCATGCATCCCGCTGCATGAGGCCAAGCCCAACGCCTGCCTGTGGGGGAAGCTTTTCTGTTCCCCTCCCCAACGGGCAGGTTATTCCACAAGGGGCTTTCTTGTACCTGGTGCCAGCCACTGCCGGAGACAGGAGCCTGGGCTGGATGGGCCATGGGTCTGGTCTGGCAATTACAGTCGGCCACCTAGCCTCGTCGGCCACTTTTTTCCTGCGGATCTGCCCTGCAGCTGTGGTGGGGACAGATGGGGTGGGCTCTGCACCCACATCCAGCGCTGCAGGATCACAGGGAGCTGGAGGGAGTCAGAGAAAAATCTCCCTCGAACGGCAGAGTTTGCCATTGGGGGGTTTGGGGGGGTGGAGTGGTCAAGTGCCCCTGTCTCCCTGGTAAATACCTCCAGGCTTTGAACCCCGGATGTGTAGAACCCTGGAATGGCCACTGAGGGGATCTTCCCCCCCACCCGTTGCCAAGTGGGCAGATGCCCCTACAAAGAGGTCTGTGCTGGCAATGGGCTCTTCTTGAGGCCTCTAGGACTCTCTGGGGCTGGGCTGGCCTGTGACTGTTGACCAGGTGAGCATGGGCGGGGATGGGTATCAAACTCATCAGTCTAGATTTTGCTGGTCTGGTGACTAGCGGAGTCGGAGGGAGGATCACGACTGGCCCAGGGCGCCGGATGAGTGTAGCCGATTAGTTTTTGCTGTCTGTCTGTCTCTCCTCTCCTCCCCTCGGTGCCCAGGGTGTGTGCTGTGCTTGGAATCAGTGTTACAAGATCCTTCCGGTCCTGCCGTCGTCTGCTTTCATGCAAAAAAATTTAATTTTATGCTCTACAACTTCTGCCAGACCGAGAAGCCAAATGGCACCTGTCTGCTCGCACCGGGGGAGATGGGGTCTCCTGTGGGGCAGGAGGAGAGGAGGTGGCCACATGACTGGTGGGAGATGGGGAAGGCCCCCCAAGTCACCCCCGCAATGGCCTTGCCTTTAGATATCCTTGTATTTCTGGGTGCTTCACAACAGGTGCTGAACTATGTGAAACCTGGTTCCCAGATTAATACCCCATGAGTCCTGTCACTGGGAGATTTCAAGGCCATTCTCCCATGTTCAGGGCAGGGTTTCAGAAGGAGCCACTCGAATGGGAAGTTGGGGCGCACAGCTGTGCCCTGGGTAATCTGGGTCATTGTGAGGATAAGTGCCCGCTGCACTTGGCATCCTCGTGGCCCCATCCGTTCCAGGAGCTCAGCTCTTTGAGAAGCAGGAATGGATTAAGTACTCAGCAGGTCAGTGCTATTGGACCCATTGTACAAGGGGGAAACTGAGGCATAAAGTGACTTGCCTGAGGTCACTTGGCTAGTCTGTGGCAAAGCTGGGAGCAGAAGCCAGATACGGTGTTCTAACCACTAGGTTGTTCTCCCTCTTGTGCCTGCAGAAGAGGCCTTTTTGCACACGCAAACGTGCACATATGAATCTTGCAAAAGTGGCCTGTTACAGCTTGTGCTTTGGGGATCAGGACTCCTGCCCTCTGGTCCTGGCCCTGCTACTAACTCGCTGCATGAGCTTGGGGAATTCACTTTCCCTCTCCGTGCCTCGGTTTCCTCACCTCTGCAATGATGGGAACTCCTTGACTTCGGTTAGCAGCTCCGCAGGTCGGGGACTGACTTGGTGTTTATTTGGAGAGCTCCTTGCGCAAGGGGGCCCTGGTCTCTGCCTGAGGGCCTGTAGATCTACTGCTCAGGGCAGCAAGGTGGCGACTGAATTAATGTTGGCAAGTGCCATGGGATGGTCGGCTGGGAGGGGCTGTAGCATGTGTATTCAGCATTCACAGGCACAAAACCTCTGCTCTATCCCCTCTGCCCCCTACCCCTGGCTCGTCGTCCAACCCGAGTGAATACTGGGGCCAGTGGGGCATCACAGGGTGGGGGCGGGGGCAGAAGGCGGGTGATCTCCGATATGTCACCTTCTCCACCCCACACGGGCCTTCACCCAGCCTGACGGCAGCCTCCTAGGTCCAGCGCCGGATATGCCAATGTCCTTGTCCTGCAGGCTGGGGCGCTCAGGGGTTAACATCAGGCGGTTGGACTGAAGCTCCCCGAACAATGGAGATATTAACGAGCACTAATTAGCATTTCTGGCATCTGATTTCCCCTTTGCTTGAGTGGCACAATTGTCCTCTCTGTGTCTCTCCCGCCTGCTGCCACGCGCTAGGCCTGGTCCTCGAAGGGCAGGCTGCTCCAGCCGGAGAGTGTTGTGTGAGGTCTGTTACCATGCTCCTACCGCTAAGCCTGAGCACACCTCTTCACTGCAGCCTCTGCACAGCTGGGTGCTTCCCAAGTGCCCGAGAGAACAGCAGGGGACAGAGTGCATGGGGGCTGCAGAAGGGAACGGGTGCTAGCAGCCCTGAAGGAAGGGGAGAGGAGTGGAGCGGACACAGTGAGCTGGTGGCATAGAGGTGAGGGTGCTGTGCTGTGCTAGGGAAGCAGAACTGTGGATGGGGCAGCTATAGGGGAGAGAGGGGGTGCTGGGTGCGGTAGAGGAGGCGAAACCCAGGCTGTCAAACATCCCATCTAATTTCCTGGGTGGTTTAAGTGACAGGCGCTCAGCTACTGCGGAGAAGAGGGGGCTCTGTAAGCCCCTAGATGGACACTGCCTGTGCTTGGGGAAGGCCCATGGGCAGAGAAGATGGCCTGGCTTGTCTGTGAGGCCAGACGAGGGGCTTGGAGAGTTCAGCTGGGTTCTGATAAGAGAGATGGAAAGCGAGGGGCTATCCCCGAATCAGAGGTGTCAGGGAAGGGGTCGGGTCTGAGAATTGCTCAGTGTCTGCCAGAACAAACCAGCCATGCATTGCCACTGCCATGCAATGCCCACCAGCAGCCCGATCATAACCCTAGTGCATATGTGCAGGAGTCCTCCCATCATAACGCTCGAGTTTCTATCTTCCACAGGGCTGATAGGGAGGGGAGTAAGTTGCGGCCAGCTCTTTGTTAAAATCAGAAGCCACCTGCCTGCCTGCTGGCCGTTTCCTTCCTCTCTGTTTATTTCTTCCTGTATTTAGTGCCTCATTGTAGCAGGTGGATGTCTGGCTCCTCGCTGCAGAGTGATGATGTCCTATTGATTTTCACACCCGGTGATAATCCTGCTTTACTGTTATAACAATATCCAACAGCGGCAGTGGAGATCTCTGTGTTGGGGCATTTTTCATTTTCTCTGTGTAACTTTTTAATGTAGCCCGGGTTCTGGAGTTCTAATACTGGTGTTTGTTGTTCTTCTTGATTTGAAATGGGGGTGGGAAAAAGCCCGATGCTGTGATAAATGCAGGCTAGTGCTTTCTTATGGCAAAGCTCTCTACTTTATTTCTTAGAATTCAGAATGCTTTGGGGCTCTTGTGTGTTGTCAGAGAGAGACAAAGCAGGCTGCTCCCAAAAAGAGAGGGGCACAACTCACCCCCCTTACTCTAGGCTGGCTCTCTCTGCAGACTTTGCCATAAGGTACTGGGATGGACGTGGGAAGAAAGAGCCAGGTGGGGGGTATCCTGGGGTGGGAGGAGTGCAGTGCGTATGGAGAGGGGCCATGTCTGGGGTAGTACAGGACAGAATGTGGTACCATGTACTTCCCTGCACATTATCCTGATGCACTTCAAAATGCTTGGCCATATGAGAGTCCCACGGGTCTGGGTAGATGCTGGGGGAGGAAGGGTGCCCGATTAGGAGCATAAGATTTGCTGTGTCACATCAGTGCTCCATCTAGGCCAAGATCCTGATAGCAGTGCTGAGACCACGGTAACAGATGGCTATGGAATAGCCTGTGGCACGGGGAAGCTTCTTTCATAGAGTCTCGCCCACAGATTTGTGAACTGAGGGTGCCTCCTCTTTGCCTGACACTGGTGCAATGTCTCCATGGGGCGGTTGCGGGTAAAACCCTGTGCGCTTTGTCAGCACTGCTTGGCCTGCTCTAGCTGCAGCTCTCCGGCCCCGCTGTCGTTCCAGCCATCTCTGGCGTGGGCAGGGCAGCAATGGGCCATTTGTGTTCCATGCAGACAAATCCAGTCTTTCGCCTGTGACTTTCCCCTGCAATGACTGTAGCGGTTTCAGTTCTAGTCTGCTGTGGCAGAGGGGCGGGGTAGGTTGCTGAAGCTTTCTGGCTTTGGGAGTTGGAGATTGAAGGGAGCTTTGATCTCTGAGATGCTGCCAGATGCTGCCTTATTGTACCCCTATAGTGTTAGGCGCTGTACAAAGAGAACAAAAAGTCTCTGCCCCAAAGAGCTTATAATGTAAGTGTTCTTCCTTCTTTTGTGCATGTGTAAACTAGATTTAAAAACAAAGTTGCATGCTGCAGCTGCACCGAGGCAATGCTTTGGTGAAGACACTCTAAGCCAATAGGAGAGAGCGTCCTCTTTTAGCATAGTTAACTCTACTTCCATGAGAGGCGATAGCAGCTCTCCCACCAGCAGCGCTGTCTACCTGGCAGGTTAAGGTCGGCATAACCATGTTGCTCAGTGGGGTGGATTTTTCACACCCCTGAGTGACACAGTTATACTGAGGTAAGTGTGTCGTATAGACCCGGCCTGTGTCTTTAGCCCCTTCTAACAGAAGATCCCCAAAGACTTCCCCAATGTTTTGAGCCTCTGTGTGAGAGACATGTGAAGTGACTTGCCCTGAGGTCACACAGCCAGTTCCAGAGCTGGGGGTAGAACCCAGGAGTCCTGATTACCAGTCCCCTGCTCTAACCACTAGCCCCCACACTCTCCTTTCCACCCACCAGTGGCTGACAGGAGACCTGTGTGCTAGATTCTGTGTGTGTACTGGGCAGGCTTGTCTGCATTGCCAAGCGGCCATCGCAGGTTGTCTGTTGGAAAAGCCTCGTGGGGCGTTGTGGGGTGGAAGGTGTGCACGGCTGACTCTGCACAGTCCAGTGGGTTTCTCTTTAGCATTTCCTGTCTCTTACCGTTTAGTCCCATTTAAACACCCATCTGCCTGGTGTCTTCGTTGTCCTTGGAGGCACTTGCTTGCAAACCTCTCATGAACAAGGCAAAAGAACTGGCTGCACTTCACTGCTCTGAGAAATTCTGTTCTGCTCCAGGATGTCCTGGAGAGATCTCTCCTCTTCCTGCCATCTCCAGCTCTAGCTATTAAGCTACTAAATAGTTTCCCCTCTGTCCTGGAGCTCAGGAGCTCTGCAACTCCTCTCTGGTCACCTTGTCACTTCTTCTCTAGCTGGCAGAAAAATCTCTTTCCCTTCCATCCTGCTTCTTCAGGTCTCTGTTGCTCCTTGGTGCACTGGTGCTCTCTTGTTAAATACTGGTAGGCTAGGGACCAGAAAACCAGCCATTGTTCAGGCTAAGCAGTCTTCAGAAGCTTCCTAAATGAGATGTTGCTGGATTGAATCCTTCCTTTTGTTCCAGGGTGGATGGTTTCACTGTGAAGCGACTGTGAATGGGGAAATTTAGTGTTTCGGCGAGTGACTGTGGCATTTGGCTGCCCAGAACTGGAGTTAATGGCAGGGAGAGAGGCTCACAGGACAGGACAGGACAAGGGGGCGTTAGCAGTACTGTGTGTGTGTGTGTAGGGGATGTCACAGAACTAGAATAGCCGGGGATGCTGCAGGCTAGGATGGAGGTGTGTTGGCAGAGCTGTGTACGTGGAGCCCAGGGCCAGAACAGCATGTGAGATGTGCGGCTTGAACAGTGGGGGATCATTCAGGGGAAGGGTCTGGAGGAGGCTTCTAGTGAGGTGACAAGTTGGTCTTCAGCAGTCTGATCCCAAGGCACTCCCTCCTGTATTTGCCCCTCCTGCCTAACGCTGGGTGTCCCTATGAATATCATGAAGCTGTCTTAGATCAGGGGCGTGCCCTCCCTAGTGCCCCTGTAACCCCCACACCACCTGGGGGTGGTGCTCTGTCCCATCTAGTGGCACCGAGATCACCTAGAGAGAGAGTAATGAGTCTGCTACAGCCTTAGCTAAGGGCCATATGGCTTTCATCTCATGCAACAGAGGCTCATGCACTAAGCTTAGCTTCAAATGTCCCAGGTTCGATCCCACCCACTGATGACTGGGGTCTGTCGGTGTTACACCTCCACCTGCAGGCAGAGAACCAGTGTCAGCTGCAGGGAGCCTGGGTACGATGACTGAAAATGCGGGGGGAACCACTGATAAGCTCAAGTTGATTTGCAGGCGTGCGGAGTTGAGTTCTGAGCCCCAGGCTTCTGTGAGCCAATTGGAGGCCTGGCTGAAGGTTGTTTGCAGGGTATCCAAATCCTGGTGATCTGCATTTTACTGGGGCCGCTGGCAATGAGTGTTGGATCCTCTTGAGCCCGGCTCGTAGGGGGGGATAGACCCACGTAATGACTGTGTTGTCCGGGCTGCGTAATATATTGCCACGCTGCAGCTGGGCAAGGGGGACAGAGTGGCTGTGGTCTTCTCATCCAGCCAGGAAATGAAGACACTTGAGGGCATCTCCTTGACTGGCATATCCCATGATGCAACAGACGGGGGGATGCTGCTCGCATATAGGGCTCCATATAAGGCCTCCCTGAAGGCTCTGCTCCCTCCCTAGAAGCACTAACAGAGCTATTGCCTGACTTAATCATGGCACCCCCAAGGCTTGTTATCTTGGCAGGCTCCCAGGGAACAACTCAAGTGCCCAAGACCTCCATTGGCAGAGCTGGATGTATGGACTTCCTGGTTGGGGTGGCAGGGAGGTTCCCTGGGTCAGAAATGTCTTGGCAAAGCTGGGTGAGAGAATCTTACCCAGATCCTGACCCCAATCTGCCTGGTGCTCTCCTTGCAGCGTTCCCTGTGCAGAGGAACGTTTGAAGGGGCGTAGCGGGGCCCGGGCTAGCTCCCATGGGGCACCACCCAGGCCTGCTCTGCCCCCAGCTCCACTGCAGTCCTGGCCTCCAGCCATGGTGGCCGAGGCTAAGGCCAGACCTAACTCCCAGCCGCTGCCCCAGCTGCAGTACCAGCCCCAACCGCTGCTCTGCTCCCGGCCGCAGCCTCTGGCTCTTTACCCTGACCATGAGACTGCTCCTGGCCCTGGCTCCTGACCGTGGCTCCTGGGGGGCTGTGGACCAGGTAAGGGGGGTGGGATGGCGCAACCAAAAAAGTTTGGGGACCATTGAGCTATTGAGGCCTTCTCTGACCCGTGTCTTACATTCACTCTGAATACCCTCCCCCGCCCCACAACCCAAGGACAAGCGCAGAGTCCTGCACTTTGGACGGAAGAATCCCGTGCACTGCTACAGACTAGGGACCGAATGGCTAGGCAGCAGCGCTGCAGACCTGGGGATTACAGTGGACGAGAAGCTGGATATGAGTCAACAGTGTGCCCTTGTTGCCAAGAAGGCTAACGGCATTTTGAGCTGTATAAGTAGGGGCATTGCCAGCAGATCGAGGGACGTTATCATTCCCCTCTATTTGGCATTGGTGAAGCCTCATCTGGAGAACTGTGTCCA